>NC_068939.1:138171054-138471054 GCF_016801865.2 Culex pipiens pallens
CTAAAAACTAAAAACTAAAAACTAAAAACTAAAAACTAAAAACTAAAAACTAAAAACTAAAAACTAAAAACTAAAAACTAAAAACTAAAAACTAAAAACTAAAAACTAAAAACTAAAAACTAAAAACTAAAAAACTAAAAACTAAAAACTAAAAACTAAAAACTAAAAACTAAAAACTAAAAACTAAAAACTAAAAACTAAAAACTAAAAACTAAAAACTAAAAACTAAAAACTAAAAACTAAAAACTAAAAACTAAAAACTAAAAACAAAAAACTAAAAACTAAAAACTAAAAACTAAAAACTAAAAACTAAAAACTAAAAACTAAAAACTAAAAACTAAAAACTAAAAACTAAAAACTAAAAACTAAAAACTAAAAACTAAAAACTAAAAACTAAAAACTAAAAACTAAAAACTAACAAATAAAAACTAAAAACTAAAAACTAAAAACTAAAAACTAAAAACTAAAAACTAAAAACTAAAAACTAAAAACTAAAAACTAAAAACTAAAAACTAAAAACTAAAAACTAAAAACTAAAAACTAAAAACTAAAAACTAAAAACTAAAAACTAAAAACTAAAAACTAAAAACTATAAACTAACAACCTAACAACCTAACAACATAAAACCTAACAACCTAACAACCTAACAACCTAACAACCTAACAACCTAACAACCTAACAACCTAACAACCTAACAACCTAACAACCTAACAATCTAACAATCTAACAACCTAACAACCTAACAACCTAACAACCTAACAACCTAACAACCTAACAACCTAAAAACCTAACTACCTAAAAACCTAACTACCTAACTACCTAACAACCTAACAACCTAACAACCTAACAACCTAACAACCTAACAACCTAAAAACCTAACTACCTAACTACCTAACAACCTAACAACCTAACAACCTAACAACCTAACAACCTAATAACCTAACAACCTAACAACCTAACAACCTAACAACCTAACAACCTAACAACCTAACAACCTAACAACCTAACAACCTAACAACCTAACAACCTAACAACCTAACAACCTAACAATCTAACAACCTAACAATCTAACAACCTTACAACCTAACAACCTAACAACCTAACAACCTAACAACCTAACAACCTAACAACCTAACAACCTAACAACCTAACAACCTAACAACCTAACAACCTAACTACATAACAACCTAACAACCTAACAACCTAACAACCTAATAACCTAACAACCTAACAACCTAACAACCTAGCAACCTAACAACCTAACAATCTAACAACCTAACAATCTAACAACCTAACAACCTAACAATCTAACAACCTAACAACCTAACAACCTAACAACCTAACAACCTAACAACCTAACAACCTAATAACCTAACAACCTAACAACCTAACAACCTAACAACCTAACAACCTAACAACCTAACAACCTAACAACCTAACAACCTAACAATCTAACAACCTAACAACCTAACAACCTAACAACCTAACAACCTAACAATCTAACAACCTAACAATCTAACAACCTTACAACCTAACAACCTAACAACCTAACTACATAACAACCTAACATCCTAACAACCTAACAACCTAATAACCTAACAACCTAACAACCTAACAACCTAGCAACCTAACAACCTAACAACCTAACAACCTAACAACCTAACAACCTAACAACCTAAAAACCTAACTACCTAACTACCTAACAACCTAACAACCTAACAACCTAACAACCTAACAACCTAATAACCTAACAACCTAACAACCTAACAACCTAACAACCTAACAACCTAACAACCTAACAACCTAACAACCTAACAATCTAACAACCTAACAACCTAACAACCTAACAACCTAACAACCTAACAATCTAACAACCTTACAACCTAACAACCTAACAACCTAACAACCTAACAACCTAACAACCTAACAACCTAACAACCTAACAACCTAACAACCTAACAACCTAACTACATAACAACCTAACAACCTAACAACCTAACAACCTAATAACCTAACAACCTAACAACCTAACAACCTAGCAACCTAACAACCTAACAATCTAACAACCTAACAATCTAACAACCTAACAACCTAACAATCTAACAACCTAACAACCTAACAACCTAACAACCTAACAACCTAAAAACCTAACTACCTAACTACCTAACAACCTAACAACCTAACAACCTAACAACCTAACAACCTAACAACCTAACTACCTAACTACCTAACAACCTAAAAATTAAGTCTTTTGAAAAACAAAACCCATACACATCTTCATGCAGTTTTGGCAGCTGTTCATACAAAAATGGTACGGAAATATTCGAAAATCTGTAACTTTTCAAGGATTTTTTTGATTGAGGTATTAAGGTGTAGGTATTGATGAGGACTATTCAAAAAAAATAGTACCGTCATCAGGGGTGACATTGAGTCTGGGGGGTGAGATTGGGTCATACAAAAATGCTGGAATTTGTATGACCCAATTTCAATCTGAATTTTTTAATTGACTTTTTTTCACAAAAAATATTTTTCCCAAAATTCGTTTTTTTTATTTTAAAAATTTTCTAGGGTTTCAGGGTGCAAAACCCCGCATCTTTTAATCCATTCAGAAGTATGGACCAAAATTTTGCCGACGAGTTAAGATTTTTTTTTAAAATGTGATTTTTTGTGAAAATTGAAATCTTTTACCTAAACGTTTTTGACCTATTTTTTATTATTTAAAATCGAATTTGGAATCGAAAAGTAATTTGCATTTTTTTGATTAGGTGCACCGTTTTCAAAATATAGCCATTCCAAGTAAAATGTTGTCTGATAATTCCGGTTGTTTAACTTTTTTAAAAAGTGTCCTTGATTGTCCAATCCTGAAAATAAAAATATTCCTGAAAATAAAAACATCTTGGTTGCTGAAACACGGATAAAAAATTCTATGAAATTCTATGCAATGTTTTTTTTTGTTTTTTAATTATTTTCATTGTAATTATGGAAATTTGAACTGATATAAAAATTTAATTTATGCTTTTATTACTTTTTCGTTAAAAACTCTTTTCTGTACACACCGTTAGTACCTTGCCTCATGTCCGCGACATTTTCAACAATAACAAAAAAAAAAAAAAAAAAAAAACAGAAGCGCTGAAATCCTTATCCTCCTAGTCTTGAATCCTGTCCAACCGACGACCGTTGATGGTGTTGTTCCCGTGTTATGGTGGTAGCTGGTTCTCCCCCTCCTCCCCCTCCTCCCCCTCTTCCCCCTCCTCCCCTTCCTCCCCCTCCTTAACTCCCCTCAAAAAGCATGGCCTGGTTTGCTCGGTCAATGTTGCTTAAATTTCTTCATTATTTTCCACCATTTTTCGCGTGCTCCTCTTTTTTAAGCACTTTTCATTGCACTGTAAAAATTTTTTTTTTTTAAATTTTGTCATAAATTTAAGACAAAATTAAATTTTCTGGTGAAAATTGGGTAAAATAAGTTTTTTTGTTTCTGTTAAAACCTTAAACAAAATTGTTGATGCTGACTTTACTAAGCAATTAGTGGGTGAGTGATTGTGTGAGTGTGGGCGGTTGAGGTGAGTCAACCCTCATCCTTCTCCTGTATTGCTTAGAAGCTGTTGCAAACCCAGGCGTAGAAAGGTAAAAAGAGGCAATGGTGGGAGAAGCTTGTTGACACCTTGTCAGCTTCATTTTTTGGCAGTGGTTTGCGCTCTCCCTCGTTTGCGCGAACGGTCGTCGTCCTTTGGAGGTGGATAACGGAAGAAAATCCATGGCCACGGACTGTCAACGCTCAAATTTGGGGCACTCGTGCGTGCACAAATTACTCTGTTGGATGTGTGCGATTAATGTTGACCGATCCAGACGTCATCTAAGTGGAAGTTGTGAGCAATTTTCTGCCAATTGTCACGATTCATTTGTTTTTATTTTTAATGGTAGAATTAAAGTTTTTTTTATGATAGTGTGGATAAGTTTTTTTCTTCTTATTTTCTTTTCTACTAAGAACTTTAAACCAGATTTCAAATTCATTTTCAAACTACAAAACAGCATCTTCACTCTCGTCCTTGCATAAACTTCCACACCAGTTATCACAGGATGAATTTCCCGCATGACAAATTCCGTATGCAATCAACTCTTTAAAGTGCTTCAGGCGGTGCTGCAGCAGCTGCAATCTTGTGTTGTTCAACAATCTCAGGTAGAAAAGAGTGATGAATGCCAGGACTCACGGCAACTCCGACGGGATGATGGAGGAGCATTCAGCATAATCCGATAGTCTGCTTGGCAGTTTGTGGCATTTTCAAAGCAAAAAAATGCTCTGCCTAGTGGCAGATTGTGACACTTTTTTGGGGGTGGAAAAGTTTGCGCCGTGACAACGTGAGAATCTTCTTTTTTTACGTTTGCAGTTTTGCAGTTTTTTATGATTGCGATCTGTTCAGCGTGAACAAGTTTCAGCTAGTTGAGGAACAGGTGGTCTTCATAAAGTTTACAAGTTTTACGAAGTACTCGAAAGATAGTTTACTCTTTTATACTGAATTGTGAACTTATTTTATGGTTGAAATTTATTAGGTCCATGCACTATAAGTTTTTCAAAATTTTCACTATTGCGATGACAAAGCCCTTATGAAACAGATTGTCATTAATGGGAAAATAAAACCAGAAGATTATACGATGAAAACGTTGATATAACAAACTAAATATCAATCTCTTCTGCCTGCACACTTAAGTGGCTTCGACACTTATCAAATTACAGTTGGATTACATTTTCTCTGAGTTATTGCCCCTACAAGGTATGAGATGAAGAGCTTCATTAAGGTTAATTTAAAATGCAATTTTCTTCCCTTAACCACAGCCATCAGATCCACAGCAATCAAAAGCCAAATGGCTATGGGTTGGCAAAGAGGATAGCGAACATTATTAAATCCCACACCGACTATCTTGTTACCGTTTTGATGGAGTGTTCATGTTTTTTTCCGTATTTGTAATTGCTAGCAGTCAAAACCGTTCTTCCATTAGATGTTAAATTTTTGTGATCGTGCTATGCTGAGTGCTACAGTGAGTTAAAACGGAATGTTGTGCAGCTTTCAATACTTCACGTTTCGACCTTCAATGATCACACAAACATGGAGCAGTTCTCTCAGATTTCGGTCATTCGATTTTTTTTGTATTTTTTAATCCGACTTAAACTTTTTTGGTGCCTTCGGTATGCCTAAAGAAGCCATTTTGCATAATTAGATTCTCCATATAATTTTGCATACAAATTTGGCAGCTGTCCATACAAAAATGATGTATGAAAATTTAAAAATCTGTATCTTTTGAAGGAATTTTTTGATCGATTTGGTGTATTCGGCAAAGTTGTAGGTATGGATATGGACTACATTGAAAAAATATGATACACGGTAAAAAAAAAATTGGTGATTTTTCATTTAACTTTTTGTCACTAAAAACTTGATTTGCAAAAAAAAACACTATTTTTAATTTTTTTTTGATATTTTTTAGAGGACATCAAATGCCAACTTTTCAAAAATTTCCGGGTTGTGCAAAAAATCTTTGACCGAGTTATGATTTTTTTAATCAATACTGATTTTTTCAATAAATCGAAATATTGGTCGCAAAAATTTTTCAAATTCATTTTTCGGTGTAAAATCGAATTTGCAATCAAAAAGTACTTTAGTGAAATTTTGATAATGTGCACCGTTTTCAAGTTAAATCCATTTTTAGGTGACTTTTTTGAAAATAGTCGCAGTTTTTCAATTTTTAAAATTAGTGCACATGATTGCCCACCTTAAAAAAAAAAATATTTTTGAAAAGCTGAGAAAATTCTCTATATTTTGCTCTTTTGAACTTTGTTGATACTATCCTTAGTTGCTGAGATATTGCCATGCAAGTGTTTAAAAACAGGAAAATTGATGTTTTCTTAGTCTCACCCAAACAACCCACCATTTTCTATTGTCGATATCTCAGCAACTGATGGTCCGATTTACAATGTTAAAATATGAAACATTCGTAAAATTTTTCGATCCTCTCGAAAAAAATATTTTCAAAAATTTTAAATGCAGGCAAACATTTCAAAAGGGCCAAACATTGAATATTACGCCATTTTGAAATGTTTTTCTTGGTTTTAAAAATTTTGAAAATATATTTTTCGAAAAGATCGGAAAATTTCACGAATGTTTCACATTTTAACATTGTAAATCGGACCATTAGTTGCTGAGATATCGACATTAGAAAATGGTGGGTTGTTTGGGTGATACTTAGAAAACATCAATTTTCCTGTTTTCTTCTTTGGGCATACCATCCTGTTTTCCTTCTTTGGGCATACCGAAGGCACCAAAAAAGTTTCAGTCGGATTAAAAAATACAAAAATTAAAATTCTATAAAAAAGACCGATTTCGTAGAGAATTGCTCCTTAACATCTATCCTGAGATATTCAACAAATTCCGTAAAAACTCCAGGTAACGCTTTCACTACAATAACTTTTTAATCAGATCGTGCTTATGTACAGCACCGCAAACACTTTCTTTTCTCGACAAAAACTTCAAAAAATATGTGCAACGGCCTAACATAAATGTTGCATTTTGAGATTTGGTCACATTTTTTCAGATTTTCCTAAACGTACTTTTTCATTATTTTTAAAACATTCTTTGTCATTGGTTATGTCTGTAACATAACATCCTTCTCATTTTTTGAATAAATTTAAGCATAAATTGTTCACAAAATATGTTTCAAAAGGATTTCATGCACAATTGCAAAATAAAGATATTTTCCTAATAGTTTTGGCTGAAAGAGGTGCATGTAATTATGTTACAGACATGACCACTCTGACAAAGCAAATGCATTTTTCTCCGTTCTTGAAAGGAGTATCGAACCACATTACAATGAAGATTGAGGAAACCGAATCTAAAAGGAAATTTATCAGATCAGCAGATATCTAGAATATTTTTTTGAATACGTCCTATAAACATAAGAAAGACAATAGCTTATTGGACCTTTTCAAACAAACAACCCCTAGATATGATGGTCCGAGCTAGGGGCTCATTCATAAACCACGTGGTCTTATTAAGGTCTGTCGAAAAAGCACGCTCCATACAAAAAGCAGAGATATTGTATGGAGAAAAAGGCACGGAGGGGGGTCGGGAGGGCTGGGGGTGGAAAATTTCTAATGTGAAGGCCACGTGATTTATGCATGAGCCCTACAGATTGAATTCCCAATCGTATGCATGCTACCGAAGTAACATTTTAGGCTTTATCTAAGCTGTCACAACAGCTATAAAACCTATCTGCCAAAACCAACATTAAAACCACTAAGTTGAAACAGCCTCCCCAGAACCCCGATAAACCTCTGTTAAAACCCAAAAGGACCTCCGCAAAAGGTTGTCACGGCCTATTTATAAAACCTACATAGGAGTTCAAGGCTTTACAACTGAATCCTAACAACATCCTCAAAGCCTTGATAAAACCTTTGTTAAAACCTAGTCAGGAGTTAAGGAAAAATGACATTTCATACGTCTTCAAACGTCTTATGCCAAATAGGTTTTATTTTGAGAAAAAATAAGTCTTTGTCTTGCCTAATGATAAAATCGAGATGGTTTGCAAAAATGGCGATGATAAATTATAAATATTGGAGGTAATCAAAGAAATATGAAAGCTTATTTCTCGCAATTGGTGGCCCAAATTCAGCTGCGGTTGAAATTTTATTGATAAATGTAGGGGAGATAGAGCCAAAAAAATCAACTCGCTTCATAAAAAATCATTATTTGTAATCAATGTTTTAAAATGTTAAAAAGTTTTTTATTGCAATTCATTGAAAAAAAATTCAAATTATTTATAAACATCTATCGCTATATTAATTATATCAGAAATTCAGCATAAATGAATGTTTTCGTCAAATTTAAACAAAATGTCTCAGTTCTCTATTATTCCAACCAAGAGGGCGGTCAACCGTTCAATCAGAACACGCGTTTAGCGCCATATTTATGCACTGCTAATTGGCCGCGTTAAAAGCTTTTTCAGGAGCTTGCATGCCTAATGAAACTTGACAGCTAAAACACCCTCGGTTTTAAAGAAGCATGCGATAAAACCGTTTGGCATGACATTGCCATTGGGTTTTCAAGACTCTCTTAAAACTTTCATAAAACCTTATCGAAAGCCATTTAGCTTTTATTGTCACAAGGTTTTATGTCCGAGGCATAAAACCCTGTTAGAACCTTAATTAACTCTTGCTTATTGGTTGCGGTGAATGCCCAAATAAAACTATTAAGCAATCAAGATGCTACCATAAAACCTTAATAAAACTTGGTGGTGGCTAGTTGGTTTAAAAATTTCACTTGGGTAATCGGAACATGGTCCTTAAAAAAAAAAAAAAATATGGCAAAGATTTTTGTATAATCGAATAGATTGCTTTTACTTCAGATTTGGATCGAATAGTTTAGCAAATTCCATAGAAGATTGACTCCTTGAGCTATGTTTTGACTTCCTTACTGAGGAAAGGCTGTAAAATCATAAATTTAGCTAAAGTCATATGAAAGACTTGAAAAAGTGTAAGCGAATTATAAAAATATATTATAAAATCAGATTTTGGCTGAAATCCTAACCTGTTCGTCCATACAAGTTTCCATACAAATTTGAGCTTTAATCTGTATCGAGAGAACGAAATTTATTATCTATGTCTGATTTGATCTGATGTCGATACGGGTTAGGACGAATTGGGAAAATTTGAACTTTTTTCATATAAAAATATAAAACAAATAATCGATTTGCACAAATTTACTATTTTTGAAAATTACAAATTTGGACATAGCATAGAGCATAATTGTTTTTAGTTACAACTGATCCAACAAGGAAATCAAATATTTGGCAGATATTTTGCTTAAGTGTACCGTTTCCATAATAAATCCTCTTTTTGTTTAATTTTTGTAAAAATGTTGCTATTTTAGCTATTTTTTTCAATAAGGCCTTTTAAAAATATGCTTTTAAAATTGGTCCAAGAAATCAAATTTTATTTTTTTTAAATACTTTAAAAATTTAATGCAAATAGAAGTCTAATCAAGTCATAACATTATTTGGAATTTTTAATAAACAACTGCACAGCATTTAAAAATACTTTTTTAATCAAATAAATGTTGAAACCATGGTTCGTTAATTAATTTTTTTATGCCTTTTTGCCTTCCTCACCTTACTGAGGAAAGGCTATAAAATCACTCGAAAAATGAACTTCTTAATTCGACCTCGTAGACCCACCTTCACGTATACCTATCGACTCAGAATCAAATTCTGAACAAATGTTTGTGCGTGTGTCTGGATGTGAGTCCGTGAACCGAAAATTATGCACTCGATTATCTCTGGACTGGCTGAACCGATTTAGACCGTTTTGGCCTCTTTCGATCCGTCTTGGGGTCCCATAAGACCCTAGTTAATGTTTTGAAGTTTAGAAAAGTACTTCAAAAGTTGCTTAAAAAAAATGATTTCAGCAAAAGTCCGGAAGATTTTAAAAAGGGTGGATTTTGTAAAAAAATCGTCATATTGGGTCATTCCATCTGAAGCGGAACAGCATTTGAAAATTACCCACTCCGATCCTGCTCAAATTTGGCAGGGCTGTTGATACTATCAAAACATGCAAGAATCCCGAATTTCATCCAAATCGGACTACCCCCTCCATTTTTGTACCTCCCCAAAAATTCGACTTTTTGGCGATTTTTGACCAAACCTCCTAGTTTCAAACGGCGATAGCTCAGTAACCACAAATCTTAGAAGGTCGGTCGTAGACTCAATTTTGAAGGAAATTGGACGTAGAATCCATTTCCGTGATCAAAATGTTGATTAATTTATTTTTTCTACCTGTATTGCGCAATTGAAAACTTTAAACGGTCGTATCTCAAAACACCCCAACTTATTTTTTTTATTTGACCTCACCATTGTGTTCCCTGGCCAATTTTACATAAGAATCACCTATCGACAGAAATGAATATGTTTCGTTCTGAGATATCGAATTTTAAAGTTTTGTGTTTTCGAGATTACCTACATCAGCTTCATTCGCCGCATCTGCTAGAAGCACACAGACAGGCTTATCAATAATTGCTACCTGGCATTTTATTGAAATAATATTTCATCATAAATAATCTTTATCAAATTGGGCAAAAATTAACTGTATAACACTGTAGGAAATTGGAGTTTAACTGCGAATATTTATCTGCTCAAAAAAATGAATGAAGTGAATTTCTGTGTTAACCCACAGGACAGAGCAATTACGACACACAGTAAAGGGCAGAATTGGATTCCGACGGAGCGAGAGGAAAATGCAATTAATCTTGTTAGTAACACTGAACAATAAGTGCACGATACATTATTGAGTAAAATATGAATTAAAATTAATAAAATTTGTTGATACTGCAGCGACCTCAAATTTAAATCATTAAATTTGTCCATTTATCGATCCTCACCACAGTTCTGACCATGCGCGCTTACGCAAGCATAAATAATTTTACCCGTCGACTCGCGTTGCGCGACAAATAATTAAGCTTATGTACAGGTATGGATCATGAGTCATCCTCACCTGAAAAGCCCTTTATTAAATTTCGCCAATTGTTAGGCAATCAAAAAAATGGTTAAGCTTTCAATTATGAATGTGCGATGTTATTACACAGGGGAAATTGAGGGTGTGGCTTAACCAAATTCATTGGCATGTTTGTTCAATGGAGAATTCGACCTTCTCATTATTGACCAACATTTTTGAGAATGTTTTAGGAACATAATTTTGATATTCCAATAACATAATTTAAAGTTTCACGACAATGGTTCGAACCCATGATTCCGATTTTGAGGTGTACTCACTACACCATACGGAAAGTCATGAAGAATTGCAGAGGTCTGCATAATTTAATTCATGAGGTTCATCGATGCTTCTCATCGAAACGGACCACTTTTAGTAGAACAAAATTTAGTAGAGTTTTCGGGGACTGACTATAAAAACCCCAAAATTCTTGAGGAGGGCAGTTAGTTCCAGTTAGTTCCAGTTAGTTCCAGTCAGTTCCAGCCAGCTCAACTCCGTTCCAGTTCCAGAAGACGCCCCTGACCAGCCAGACCCGCCAGCAGCCACCAGTAGCAGAGGCCCCAGTCCAGCCGGACTTAGCGGTGGAAGCCGCAGTCCGCCGGGACTTAGCCGCTGTGAAGAGTCCGCCGGGACTTAGCCGCTGTGAAGAGTCCGCCGGGACTTAGCCGCTGTGAAGAGTCCGCCGGGACTTAGCCGCTGTGAAAAGTCCGCCGGGACTTAGCCGCTGTGAAGAGTCCGCCGGGACTTAGCCGCTGTGAAAAGTCCGCCGGGACTTAGCTGCCGGTTCGGGGTCTGGCATGGCTCGGCGTAGAGGTCTGGAGGACAAGTCTGGCTTCAACGTAGAAAACTGGCTCGACGAAGATCTTAATGCAAAGTGATGTGATCGTGCGCGTAAAAGTTAAGAGCGTTATCGCAAAAATGTAATCTTTAAAAAGTGTAATAGACAAATAAGTGATGTTTACTGATCTGTTTTGACTCTACAAGCAAATATCACAAAAATCCTGAAAGCCTAAACCGCTCGGGCCGTTCAGGTGGTGACTAGCGGAAAGCAACGCTGTGTGTGTTTGGACACGCCATTTTGATTGGACAAAACCGAGAGTTGAAAATGTGACTATGTGTGAAAATTAATGAACAAAATGATTTCGCGAAGTAACAAACAGTTAAAATAGTGTAAAAAAAAAAACGTTAAATTGAAGAAAATGTTATATGAGGAGTTCTAAGATGGAAGCAAATATGCAGCAGTACGAGATGGAACCAAAACGGGCTCGACCAATGGCAGAAGCATCGAAAATTTCAAAACCGGCCAACGATGGACAACACTAGGGATTCAACAATGACGAGATCATCTGGACCAACTGGAGACGAAAATCAGCCACATCGGACACCCAAGAAGACGACCATGGAAATCTGGCAGTTTAGGGTGAGTAAACAAAAGTTATACCGAAATTTGATGTAAATAGTTAAAAACACGCTTAAAAGGGTGCACAGCAACCAAGGAAGTTGTTGTCTTCTTATGCCAAAATTGACAAACTTACGGACCCAATCCTGCACAAATCTGATTGTAAAAACAGGCAAATTTTGTTGTAAATCACTTAGTAGACAGTACTTTAGGGGATGAATAAAACATTATATCGATAGTTACCGTAGTTTCGAAAATACTAAAATATCTGTAACAAAAATCTTGGTGCAAAAGCTCTTGTTGATGTGCACCGTTAATGATGGCGAATTTGGAGATGACGGATTTAATCCAGCTTATTCCAGAATTTGATGGGTCATTAGACTCACTGGAGCAATTTTTAATATTAATAGATTATTATGCTGATCAAATTCCTGAAGGCGAAGATCAGAGTAAATTTTTAAATATTGTTTTTATGAAACTAAAATTTAAAGCAGCAGCACGTATTAACCGAATTTATGCAAGCACTTGGGAAGAAACCAAGGCAAATTTAATTAGAGAGTTTGGTATCAAAACTACTTTTGGTAGCATAATTGAACAAATTGAAACTCTGAAACAAGGACGGGATGAATCATTTAAATCATATGCAGGAAGAGTTCTTGACATAAAATACGAAATCATAAAAATTGATCAAAGTTACAACGAAAATTCATTTACAGCTTATAGCTTAAAAAGCCACTTTATAGTTGGAATTATAAATAATGATATCAAAGAAATTGCCACGAATAACCGTCATAGGAAGTTAGAAAATTTGCTAGAATTTTTAGAAAATGAACGAATTGACAGAGAGTCTTTAAGAACTCTCGAACAAAGGTTACTTGCTAGTACTGAAAATTCAAACCTTAATTTTGACAGAAAATTCAGAAATTTCAGGAACAATAAAAATAAAAAATTTTATCAAAGAAATAATTATCAAGCTAACAAATTTTATGAATGTTATAAAACGAATACTGCAAAGAGCACTTTAAAACGAACTTATACAAATAGTCAACGCAATAAAAATCAAATTCCAAATAATTTTAAACTGCAATTTAACGAATATATTCCACCACATGAAACATTAAAAATCAATTTCAATAATGATTCAATATTTTATGCAAATATTGCTACCTTGGCAAATCCAACAAAATTTCACAAATTTATAATTGACTCCGCATCATGTAACAATTTTGTAAGATGGGATGTGGTTAGTAATATGCGTTTAACTAACATTGATTTCAACGATAGAATTTCCATTAGAGGGGTTCATGGAATAGCAGAAGATACAGTAGGATCTGTAAATATGATTTTATTGATAGGAAATTCAAAATACGAGGAAAAGTTTTACATTTTGAAGCATTTTGCTGATGTTGCAATTCTTGGAGCACATTTTCTAAAGAAATACACCTTATATATTAGTCAAAGTTTCGACAACATAGTTTTACGAACGCCTGACACAAATAATATGCAATATAATAATCATGAAATGACCAATTTATTTAGAATCAATGACATTGAAAATATAAACAAAGTAAATATGGCAGGTATTGAAGCAAATAGTTATGACAATTTTAATACAAATTATGATGAAAATAATGGAAATAATTATGATAATGACAATGGCTGCAATGGCAGAATCCAACCGTGCATTGAAGAGTATTATGGTGATCAAATTGAAATTGATGATGATAACCAAGATTACCCAAAAGAGATGAATTTAGAAAATGATCGGGATTATGATGTGATTGAAAACATGAAGCATGAGAAACTTACAGGCAATGAAAGAATGAGAAAAATTTATGAATTGGTTAAAACAGACCACTTGAAAGGCGATATCAATCAAGAAATTAATAATATTTTGAATGATTTTAATGAAATATTTTATTTAGAGGGTGACGAGTTGACTTATACCAATTTAACCATGCACGATATAGAGACAACAACTGAAATTCCAATTAATAAAAGACAATATAGATTTCCTGAAGCTACCAAGAAACACGTAGAAGAACAATTGGAAGAAATGCTAAAATTAGGGATAATACGCCCAAGTAAAAGTCCGTGGAATGCACCGGTATTATGCATCCCAAAGAAAGACTTAGACGCCGAAGGCAATAAACGCTACAGAATTGTAGTGGATTTTCGAGACCTAAATACAATTACTAAACCATTTGTGTACCCTATACCGCTTATTAGCGAAATTTTGGACAGTATTGGAGAAGCTCGATATTTCTCAACCATTGACTTGAAATCAGGATTTTATCAAATCCCAATTAACCCAAAGGATGCTGCGAAAACCGCTTTTTCAACGTTTTTAGGACATTATGAATTTTTAAGAATGCCAATGGGACTGAAAAATAGTCCATCAACATTTCAAAAATTTACATTCACACTTATTTATGAAATACAACCAGTTAATGCGTTTGTATACTTGGATGATATTATTGTTTTCGGTAGAACTATCGAAGAACACAATGAAAATTTGTATAAAGTTTTGAATGCATTACATGAACATAATTTAAAAGTTGAACCATCAAAATGTAAAATTTTACACAAAGAAGTCAGATATTTAGGTCATATTATTAGTGAAGAAGGGATTCGACCAACAAGTGAAAATATTGATACAATCAAAAACATGAAAAGGCCGCAGACGATAAAACATGTGAGATCATTTTTGGGAACTGTTAATTTTTATGGAAAATTTATTCCAAACATTGCAGATAAACGTAAGCCACTTAATGCATTATTAAAGAAAAATGTGAAATTTATTTGGACAGAAGAGTGTGAAAATGCTTTTGAAGAATTAAAAAACTATTTAATTTCAGAACCAGTTTTAGTTAGACCAAACTACAATGACAAATTTGTTTTGACAACTGATGCTAGCGATTATGCTATCGGAGCAGTTCTTACTAATGAGAAATCAAATGATCACCCCATCGCTTACGCAAGTCGTGCGCTTATCGGGGCTGAAAGAAATTATTTCACCATTGAGAAGGAACTACTAGCTATTGTTTGGGCAGTAGACCACTTCAAACATTTTATTTATAACCAAGATTTTATCGTTTACACAGATCATAGACCGTTGGTAGCTCTATGGCATTTGAAGGAAACTTCACCAACGTTGACAAAGCTTCGTTTGAAAATCCAAGGCATTGGATGTGAAATTCGCTACAAGCAAGGAAAGGAAAATGTGGTTGCAGATTTTCTCTCACGTTTAAATAATGATGAAGATCAGGCAGATGATAAACAAGCATCAAAATTAGTAGCAATTACAACTCGTCAACAAGCAAAACAAAATAGACAAAATATTTCAGATAATCAAAACACAACAAATACTTCAAACAGAAAGAATTTATCTAGAAACAACACTAATTGGAATAATAATATGAATGGACTTCAACATATTGACATAAATTTAGATAATGACGATGATAGCAACGATAAAACATTTACCTACAAGGATTTCCAAGATACAGATATCGATTTTAACGTTTTAAAATTCTCTAAAAATATTATACCATTTGAACAAGCCGAAGCAACATTTATGATATTAAACAGTGTTACGGTACACAAAGAATTGAGTAAATACATTGACCTTCCACATGGTTTTAAGGATTACACCAATGAAAATATATTTGTATTCCCGCAAAAGAAAATTTGGGGTTTAATTTTGAATGGAACATATCGTTCAGCAGTTAAAAAAAATGAAGAATTTTTCGATGGTTTATTTAAAAGCTTTGAAGATTATCCTGATTTTGCTAAAGATGCATCAGTTATACAAATTATTTCTCATAGAATATTTAAAACAGAGTTGGAACTAAACTTATTACGATTTTTTGCAATGAAACTTTCAAAGTCATTTACACTATATGCAACAGAAAATGAACGAATTTATGTAAAGCCAGAAGACAGAGATCAAGTGCTTAAAGATTTTCACGACGCACCGTTGGGTGGTCATGTCGGAGGTAAACGAATGATTAAAAGAATGAGTCCTTTATTTACATGGGAAAATATGCGAAGAGATGTTTTGAATTATGTAAAGCAATGTGATTCTTGTCAAAAGAATAAAATATGGCCAGCAAATAAGATGCCAATGAAAATTACGACAAAATCGTATGAACCCTTTGATATAATTTATATGGATGTGGTTATGTTACCAATTTCTAATAATGGAAACAATTGTGGTCTTGTGATACAAGATGATTTGACAAGATTTTTGATTGTAGCTCCCATGGAAAACCAAGAAAGTACTACTGTTGCTAGAACTTTTGTTGAAAACTTTGTTTGTAAATTTGGTGCTCCTAAAGAAGTTGTAACCGATCGAGGTACAAACTTTGTAAGCAAATTATTGCAACATACATGCAAAATATTACACATTAAAAAGATCGTTACAAGTGCATATCATCCTCAAGCTAATTTAGTAGAGAGATCAAATAGAGAGTTGAAAGTTTATTTACGAAATTTTATTGGCAAAGATCCACAATGTTGGGATGAATTAATACCATATTTTATGTTTGAATACAACACTACAGAAAATTCATCAACTGGATATTCTCCCTATGAACTTTTGTATGGAAGAAAAGCTACAATACCAAGCACAATTTATAAAATCAATGATTCAGATTTAAATTATGACGACTATATTTGTTCAATGAAAGATATATTCAAGGATGCTCATGAAACGGCTAGAAACAACTTAATATTGTCAAAAGAAAAGAGAAAGGAAATTTATGACAAAAAGACAAATGATTGGGTGCCAATGTGGGGAGATAGAGTTTTGGTACAAATGGTACAGACAGGAATTGGTCAAAAGTTACAAAATAAGTGGCGAGGCCCTTACGATATCGTTAAATTTAACAGCGATCAAACGACCACTATTAAAAATGGCAACAAATTTGAAGATGTACATAATAATAGACTAAGAAAATATAATGATTAAAATAACACTAAATGATAGTTCACAATGTACCCGTATTAAAATACATTTAATTTTTTTTTAACAATATACATTTAACATAATTTAAATTTAAAATTAAATGCTCCAATACAAGAAAAATATTTTGAAATGACAATTACAGTACAATTAAAATAAAGAAAAAAATAAGCGATTTATGCAATGAATGACTTAGTATCATAAACGATTAATATCAAAAGACTACAATGAATGAAAATATTTATTTTAAACACGGGATTATTCATGTATATTGAACAAAAAAAAAATTATAATAGAAAACTTATTGAATTGATATAATTGATGAATGAGTTAAAAAAAAACGATTTGTATCAAGGGAATTAAATGAATCAAAAAAATGTGTTATTTTGTGATTTTTTATATAGAAAAATAAACATGAAAAAAGAATATATGATTGATTTGATATGATTAAAAGATTGATGAATTAATATTGAGTTAACAAAATATGAATGATTATTATAAAAAAAAAATGCGCAAACAAGAATTTTATGGATTTGGATGAAAGATGTTTTACAAATGATTGAGTTGATGGGGTTTAAACAAGAAACAGATTAAGAAGATACCAGTACTGAGCTTATATTTTTTATCAAATCAAGCGATCATGATCAAATATAAACATAACAATGAAGCAGTGATAAAACACGTTAAAACAATTAAGAAGCTGTTGGGTTGCAATATTTGGGAATATACTAAATTGAGCTGAAATGGGATAACAGGGTTGAAGAAGAACAATGACGCATTTTTTACTAAAAAAAAATATACCATGACTAAGCAATAATTAAATTTCATCGACAAGCAAATGAAGATAGTATGATTATTAAATGTTCCAAAACAACATGTATGCAAGTAAGAATGTGTGTGAGAATAATTGGACAAGGGAAGGCCACCCAGAATGATTGTTGAATGTAAACATGTGTTTTATAATTTACTTAACAAAGTATTAAGAATTTATTTTCAGACTTTTTATACGCTAATACGAAGGATTTACAGGAAACCATTGGAAGACGATCAAGAAGAACAAATTGTAAACCGCACGATCACTACACCCGAAAATATTCTTTCCATAGATGATCAATTCTTTCAGACGATCATCTAGCTGATAAGTGTGGGGGAGATTAACCGAACCAATTTTTTAAATAAATTTTTATAGCCAGCCATTTAAATATTTTTATGATTTTTTGCAAAGTAATTTTCACAATTTAAATTATTAACTTTGGGAATATTCTTCCAACCTACAAATAACTTTCGATAGATGTTCTTAATGCTTTTCAAGAATACAAACATCTAGCTGGTAAGTGTGGGGGAATGCAGCGACCTCAAATTTAAATCATTAAATTTGTCCATTTATCGATCCTCACCACAGTTCTGACCATGCGCGCTTACGCAAGCATAAATAATTTTACCCGTCGACTCGCGTTGCGCGACAAATAATTAAGCTTATGTACAGGTATGGATCATGAGTCATCCTCACCTGAAAAGCCCTTTATTAAATTTCGCCAATTGTTAGGCAATCAAAAAAATGGTTAAGCTTTCAATTATGAATGTGCGATGTTATTACACAGGGGAAATTGAGGGTGTGGCTTAACCAAATTCATTGGCATGTTTGTTCAATGGAGAATTCGACCTTCTCATTATTGACCAACATTTTTGAGAATGTTTTAGGAACATAATTTTGATATTCCAATAACATAATTTAAAGTTTCACGACAATGGTTCGAACCCATGATTCCGATTTTGAGGTGTACTCACTACACCATACGGAAAGTCATGAAGAATTGCAGAGGTCTGCATAATTTAATTCATGAGGTTCATCGATGCTTCTCATCGAAACGGACCACTTTTAGTAGAACAAAATTTAGTAGAGTTTTCGGGGACTGACTATAAAAACCCCAAAATTCTTGAGGAGGGCAGTTAGTTCCAGTTAGTTCCAGTTAGTTCCAGTCAGTTCCAGCCAGCTCAACTCCGTTCCAGTTCCAGAAGACGCCCCTGACCAGCCAGACCCGCCAGCAGCCACCAGTAGCAGAGGCCCCAGTCCAGCCGGACTTAGCGGTGGAAGCCGCAGTCCGCCGGGACTTAGCCGCTGTGAAGAGTCCGCCGGGACTTAGCCGCTGTGAAGAGTCCGCCGGGACTTAGCCGCTGTGAAGAGTCCGCCGGGACTTAGCCGCTGTGAAAAGTCCGCCGGGACTTAGCCGCTGTGAAGAGTCCGCCGGGACTTAGCCGCTGTGAAAAGTCCGCCGGGACTTAGCTGCCGGTTCGGGGTCTGGCATGGCTCGGCGTAGAGGTCTGGAGGACAAGTCTGGCTTCAACGTAGAAAACTGGCTCGACGAAGATCTTAATGCAAAGTGATGTGATCGTGCGCGTAAAAGTTAAGAGCGTTATCGCAAAAATGTAATCTTTAAAAAGTGTAATAGACAAATAAGTGATGTTTACTGATCTGTTTTGACTCTACAAGCAAATATCACAAAAATCCTGAAAGCCTAAACCGCTCGGGCCGTTCAATACGTTGTACTCAAGTGAAGGACGATCACAAGGAGTAGGAAAAGGATTTCTGGAAAGTATAAAACTGAAAAATGTAAGAAAATCACGGCTAATTCCCCAAATTTAGTTGCGATAATTTCGACACCGTCCGAACAACAGTGTTTTTTTTTCCTTCTATCATTCTTGGATTCTTGGAACACAATACGGCTGCTGTCCTCACGTATAAGGATTTTTTTAATTAAATGTACCTTGACCAAAATCATCTTTTAATCAAATGGAGCTGGCTCACAATATAAAAATTGATTTAATATGATCAATCTTTTAAACCATAAATCAGATTTGCCAAATTATGGTAAAGTGTCAATAATAAACTATAATAAAAATAATAATAGAGCAGGTTTTGGGGTTTTTGCTGAATGGCACTATTTTGCTACCGCCCATGATAAAGGCCCTAGTCATGGCCTCGGAGGTACTCTAAAACGGTTAGCAACACGTAAAAAAATGGTGCATAAAAAATATCCCAATAAATATTTCTTGCACAAAAATAGATTGATCTAGGTAGGGGAACAGCATCTAATTCCAGCGTTCCTCTAATGTTGCCATATCAGTGCTTTGGCATTCAATTACAGCTGATTAAAAGCGTTTTCAACTGAAATCGAGTGATAAATAACTCAATAAGAAGTGAACAAGCAAGTTTCTATCAAAAGTTTTGCAAAATGTGTTGTTTAAATAGTGAATATGAGCAAATTGGACGAAACTAGGAGCGAGGACTTAACCTGCCAAACATACGAGAATTTTCCCTATTAGCCATTTGAACAAATGTTTGCGTAAAATTATAAAAATAAAAATTATAAAAAAGCCACTTGAATAAAAATTTGCAAAAAAAAGTAAAAATATAAATTAAATTAATCATCTCCCAGAACACCAGGTAGCAGTTATTGATAAGCCCGCCTGTGTGCTTCTAGCAGATGCGGCGAATGAAGCTGATGTAGGTAATCTCGAAAACACAAAACTTTAAAATTCGATATCACTGGAACGAAACATATTCATTTCTGTCGATAGGCGATTCTTATGTAAAATTGGCCAGGGAACACAATGGTGAGGTCAAATAAAAAAAATAAGTTGGGGTGTTTTGAGATACGGCCGTTTAAAGTTTTCAATTGCGCAATACAGGTAGAAAAAATAAATTAATCAACATTTTGATCACGGAAATGGATTCTACGTCCAATTTCCTTCAAAATTGAGTCTACGACCGACCTTCTAAGATTTGTGGTTCCTGAACTATCGCCGTTTGAAACTAGGAGGTTTGGTCAAAAATCGCCAAAAAGTCGAATTTTTGGGGAGGTACAAAAATGGAGGGGGTGGTCCGATTTGGACGAAATTCGGGATTCTTGCATGTTTTGATAGTATCAACAGCCCTGCCAAATTTGAGCAGGATCGGAGAAGGTAATTTTCAAATTTGCACTTGAGCAATTCTCTACAAAATCGGCCGATTTCGACCATTTTTATTTTTTGTATTTTTTTATTTGGCTCAAACTTTGTGGGGGCCTTCCCCATGACCAAAGAAGCCATTTTGCATCATTAGTTTGTCCATATAAATTTCAATACAAATTTGGCAGCTGTTCATACAAAAATGGTACGTAAATATTCGAAAATCCTTAACTTTTGAAGGAATTTTTTGATCAATTTGGTGTCTTCGGCAAAGTTGTAGGTATTGTTAAGGACTATTTAGAAAAAAATAGGTACACGGAAAAAAAAATTTCCCGATTTTTTTATTAACTTTTTTTTCACAAAAACTCAAATTCCCAAAATACGTATTTTTTGATTTTCGAGATTTTTTGATATGTTTTAGGGGACAAAAATCCGCAACTTTTGAGCTATAGAGAAACATGGTCAAAAAATCTGCCGCCTAGTTATGATTTTTTGAAAAACTGGTGATTTTTGGAAAAATATAAATTTCATACATAAAATTTTTTTGACCTCATTTTTTAATGCAAAATTGAATTTGCAATCGAAAATTACTTTACAGATTTTTTGATAAAGGGCCCCGTTTTCAAGTTATAGCCACCGAAAGTTTGATTTCAGCGAAATATTTGCAGTTTTTCGATTTTTAAAAATAGTGACCATGAGTGACCATTTCTGAAAATATTTTTTTTGAAAAGTTCAGAAAATTTGCTATAAAATTGTCTAAGAGACATTGAAGATTGGACCTCTGGTTGTTGAGATACAGCGGCTTAAAGAAAAAGAAACACGAAAATTGAAGTTTTCTAAGTCTCACCCAAACAGCCCACCATTTTCTAATGACGATATCTCAGCAATTAATGGTTCAATTTTCAATGTTAATACATGAAACATTCGTGAAATTTTCCGATCTTTTCGAAAAAAATATTTTGAAAAAAATTAAATCAAGACTAACATTTTAAAAGGGCCAAACATTGAATATTATGCCCATTTAAAATGCTAGACTTGATTTATTTTTTTTCAAAATATTTTTTTCGAAAAGATCGGAAAATTTCACGAATGTTTCATGTATTAACATTGAAAATTGAACCATTAATTGCTGAGATATCGTCATTAGAAAATGGTGGGCTGTTTGGGTGAGACTTAGAAAACTTCAATTTTCGTGTTTCTTTTTCTTTAAGCCGCTGTATATCAACAACCAGAGGTCCAATCTTCAATGTCTCTTAGACAATTTTATAGCAAATTTTCTGAACTTTTCAAAAAAAATATTTTTAGAAATGGTCACTCATGGTCACTATTTTTAAAAATCGCAAAACTGCAAATATTTCGCTGAAATCAAACTTTCGGTGGCTATATCTTGAAAACGGGGCCCTTTATCAAAAAATCTGTAAAGTAATTTTCGATTGCAAATTCAATTTTGCATAAAAAAATGAGGTCAAAAAAATTGTATGTATGAAATTTCGATTTTTTCCAAAAATCACCAGTTTTTCAAAAAATCATAACTCGGCGGCAGATTTTTTGACCATGTTTCTCTATAGCTCAAAAGTTGCGGATTTTTGTCCCCTAAAACATATCAAAAAATCTCGAAAATCAAAAAATACGTATTTTGGGAATTTGAGTTTTTGTGAAAAAAAAGTTAATAAAAAAATCGGGAAATTTTTTTTTCCGTGTACCTATTTTTTTCTAAATAGTCCTTAACAATACCTACAACTTTGCCGAAGACACCAAATTGATCAAAAAATTCCTTCAAAAGTTACAGATTTTCGAATATTTACGTACCATTTTTGTATGAACAACTGCCAAATTTGTATGGAAATTTATATGGACAAACTAATGATGCAAAATGGCTTCTTTGGTCATGGGGAAGGCCCCCACAAAGTTTGAGCCAAATCAAAAAATACAAATAAAATCCATTTCCGGTTTTGGTAGAGAATTGCTCACTTTTTCGTGCACAGTTGAGATGGAATGACCCTTATACATTTTTATCAAAAGTTATTAGCACTTAAGTGTTATTTAAACACTTTCGATATTTCGACTAAAATGATGTCCTCTTCAGACGAACGTACCATAAGAAACATTGAAGATTTGGCCTCTGACTGCTGAAATTAAGCAACAAAAAGAAACAGATAGTTTAAAAAAAAGATGATCCGATTTTCGAAGTCAAGGAATGAAAATTTCGTGGAATTTTGTGATCTTTCTGATGATCAAAATTTAAGACACAAACCATCAAACTAATTTCCTTTCTTTGCCAACAAAACAAACTTTTTAACTCCGACCCTCTTGAAACCGACACTCTAACAAGAACTTTCCCCTCTTAAAACCACCATCCGGAAGAAGGTTTCGTTACGCGGGAAATGCCTTCTGACAGCTATCGGTGCTAGTTTTCGCACTCATTTGCGCGCTTACCCTTAATAGGGTCCTTCCGGCTGACACTTTGGCCGTGGTGGCTCATTGGTGGCTCTGTGCAGAGCAACAAGTGTACGAAAATGCCACAGAAACTCCATTAGCCCGAGAGGGAGAGAGTGCGGAGCTCTTCCTGAAGGTTTGGCAAAGCCAGCTTTCCAGGGAACCCTTCGGGTTGTTTCGTCCCCAAACTGTGTGGCGAGGGGTCACGGACGGTACGTCACACTTTACTCGGAAGTTGGATGGGCAATTTCTGGCCTCATAGTTGAGCCAACATTTGTGTGTCAGCTCAACCTCTGACAGCCATCAGTCTGGGTTGATTGTCATGTTTGATGATCAAACAAGCATTTTTTTTTAATTTTCTTGCTAAATTTGCAATACGGCTAAAATAACTTCATTAAAAAAAAAAACAAAAAAAAAAACACTTTTTCGAACCACCCTACCCTATTTATGGTGTTTGCAGTCTCCGCCACCACCAACACAACGCGTTTGCAGTGCGGTTTGGTCTCGTGTTTGGGCGTCCCCTCTCTGTTTGGCTGTGGTTTGTGCTGGCAGGTCGCAAACTTTGTGCTAAGTAGATTTGTAAACTTTTGGCTGCAAAATTAATTTTGCGGATGTGCGCTTAGTTATTCAGACGGGAAGGGACCTGTATTTTTTTTTCTCAGCAAACAGCTTGAGGACGGGGACCGGCAGCGATTGGAAAAATTTGTTATTGAATTATGGATTAATTAGGATTTTCCTTTTGTGAAATGAATCTTCGGAGAGGGGAACGACCCCTCGTTGGACGGATGTTTGCCAGAAATGGTGGCCACGAGATTTGGCAAAAATCAAATTATTTTTATTTTTTTTTATCTTTTGATATGTTTAAGAGGACATAAAATGCCAACTTTTCAGAAATTTCCAGGTTGTGCAAAAAATCATTGACCGAGTTATGAATTTATGAATCAATACTGATTTTTTCAAAATATCGAAATATTGGTCGCAAAAAATTTTCAACTTCATTTTTCGATGTAAAGTCAAATTTGAAATCAAAAAGTACTTTAGTGAAATTTTGTTAAATTGTACCGTTTTCAAGTTAAATGCATATTTGGGTGACTTTTTTGAAAAAAGTCGCAGTTTTTATTTTTTTAAATTAGTGCACATGTTTGCACACTTTTAGAAAAAATATTTTTGAAGAGCTGAGAAAATTCTCTATATTTTGCTTCTTCGGACTTTGTTGAAACGACCTTCAGTTGCTAAGTCGACCTTCAGTTGCAATGTCGATATCTCAGCAACTAATGGTCCGATTTTAAATGTTAAAATATGAAACATTTGTGAAATTTTCCGATCTTTTCGAAAACAATATTTTCAAAATTCAGACTAACATTTTAAAAGAGCGTAATATTGAATGTTTGGCGTAATATTGAATGTTTGGCCCTTTTGAAATGTTAGTCTTGATTTGAAAATTTTGAAAATATTGTTTTCGAAAAGATCGGAAAATTTCACAAATATTTCAAATTTTAACATTTAAAATCAGACCATTAGTTGCTGAGATATCGACATTGAAAAATGGTAGGTTGTTTGGGTGAGACTTAGAAAACATCAATTTTCCTGTTTTTAAACCTTTGCATTGCAATATCTCAGCAACTAAAGGTTGTATCAATAAAGTCCGAAGAAGCGAAATATAGAGAATTTTCTCAGCTTTTCAAAAATATTTTTTCTTAAAGTGTGCAAACATGTGCACTAATTTTAAAAAATGAAAAACTGCGGCTATTTTCAAAAAAGTCTTCTAAATATGGATTTAATTTGAAACGGTGCACTTTATCAAAATTTCACTAAAGTACTTTTTGATTGCAAATTTGATTTTACATCGAAAAATGAAGTTGAAAATTTTTTGCGATCAATATTTCGATTTTTTGAAAAAATCAGTATTGATTAAAAAATTTATAACTCGGTCACTGATTTTTTGCACAACCTGGAAATTTCTGAAAAGTTGGCATTTGATGTCCTCTAAAACATATCAAAAAATTAAAAAAATTTAAAATAATGTTGTTTTGCAAATCAAGTTTTAGTGATAAAAAGTTAAATAAAAAATCACCAAATTTTTTTTTACCGTGTATCATTTTTTTCCAGTGTAGTCCGTATACATACCTACAACTTTGCCGAAGACACCAAATCGATCAAAAAAATCCTTCAAAAGATACAGATTTTTGAATTTTAATACATCATTTTTGTATGGCCAGCTGCCAAATTTGTATGGAAAATTATATGGATAAACGAATGATGAAAAATGGCTTTTTTGGGCAAACGGAAGGCACCAAAAAAGTTTCAGTTAAAATTGAAGAAAAAAGATCGATTTCGTAGAGAATTACTCTTATATACTAAGAAATTTGAAAATTCGTCACTTTTTGTTCACAAAAATGCAAATATCTCAACTTTGCGTGGACATAAATTGAATGTTAAAAAAAGCAAAACGATCGCCGTGAAATTTCCTATAAGCTGAAAGCATAAGTTTTGACTGCACAATTTATTGGTTCGTTTTGGAAAGAACCCTTTGAAAATTTTTAGCTAAAAAAAAACAAATTTTCTCCCTAAAACGCCCTGCCATGCCAAAACACAAGCTTTTATGGACTATGTCTGTACAAGAACTAGTTCAGGGGACATTAAACAATAACTTGAAGCCTAAGGCGACCAAATTTGAATGACTTTAGTATGATTGTTACGTGCATTTCTGAAAAATACTAGAAAAATGCACTTTTTTCATTCAAGCTCCGCGCGCGAGTTGTTAACCATTTTTGGGATATTTTTGTTGTATGGAAACATTGTTCCTGACATCCTAATCTATCATTCTAGGGGTGAGCACCAAAGATTTGACAACTTTTCATTTTTTTGGGACGCCCTACTGTATACTGTTTGAATTCTTTTTCGGTAACACTGAGCTAATTTTATCAGTTCATAGTGAAAAATTGCCCACAGATTCCGATGGTGCGGGTTGTTTTTTTTAAGAATGTCAGGAAATAAAAAAAATCAAGAATGATAGAAAATAAATCAAAATTTCGTTTAAAAACAATTTAGATTGGATTTCTGTTTGCTGAAATAGAGAGAATAAAGAAAAAAAAAAAGATTTAAAAGTCTTCAAAGTTCAAGTTTCTTAATTCAATATAACAGCTAGTAACGGTCCAATTTTCAATGTTAAAAAATGAAACATTTTCGACATTTTATCTATAAGAAAAAATATTTTCAATGTTTTAAAACCAAGAGTAACATTTCAAAATTAAATTATTTTGAATATTTGACCCTTAACATATAAGAAAATTTCAAAAAAATAAAAATTCTGAATCTGGGACATCGTTTTTTACATTTAAAACAAACAATGTAATTTTGATTTTCAAATTTTTACGTTCTATTTTTGTATGGACAGCTGTCAAAATTGTTTGGAGACTCATATGGGCAAAACCAACTGCACAAAATGGCTTTTCAGTCGATTTTGTAGAGAATTAATAAGTTGAAGAAACCAAAGCTGAAATATATATTATAGGCTGAGAAAAGCCAGAATGAAAAGAATATTTATTTTAAATAACAAAAATCTTACTATTTTTATGCATAGTTTAACCATTGCTTTAAACTAAATCGCAACATTTTTCCGCATTTTATTCCAGATGATCGGTAGCGTTGGTGGCCGGCACATGTCGACCCGGCGGCGTGGTTCCTCGCCGATGGTCCGCTACGGGAACACGCTGACCATGCAGCTGGAACCTCCGGAAGGCCTAATCACCCCGCGCGTCTCGCCCCGCAGACGGCGGGCTGTGACTACGAGTGACCATAAAAGCTGTGCTTTAATACAAACAAGACTGAAACTCGGAGACATCATGTGAGTACCACCAGCGTTGAGCTTTCCTTGGGAGAGTGGAGAGAGCGAATGAAAGCTCGGGTCGCTTTTCCCGTTTTATCCGCGATGGGGTTTATGGCAAGGGAAAATGTTATAGCAGAAAAGAAAGTTGAGCTTTGGAGAGTAAAATTTTATGCTGAGAGGGAAAGCTCTTCTCATTTTTACTGAGCATTTATCCGGGAAACTTTGCTACAATTTTGGTAAGAGCTTTCAGAAAAATTTCCCAATAGATATTTGTTAGGATAACTTTTTTAGTGCTTTTTTTAACTGCATACATGACAAATTATTTAAAAATTCGTTACTAAATCAAATGGTGCGCTTCTATAAACAAAATTATAGACATACATTTTGGCATGTCTTAATCGGAACTACGAAAAAATCTGTACTATAGAAATAATCCATAGTATGTAAGAAAAATTGTTAGCAGTCTACATAAGCTTGACGAATAAACAATAAACATTTTTCATTCATATTCATGAGCTTCCTCGATTCGAAAGTAGAGAAATCTACTAGAGAAAAACTAAAATTTTATGATTTTGTAGTATGGGTATGACATGATCGGGAATTTCTGGTGGTTGAAGCTTTCCTCACATTGATAAAGTTATATTTGATAAGGTTGTTAGATCGTCAATCTTTCGGGCGTGTTGGAAAGGACTTCTGATCACCCACCAACGATGGGCCTCACGATAGAACCGGACAACATTTTGATCAAAATATCTGAGATCTAGCCTCTGACATATGTTAAATTAACACTTAAGTGCTCGTAACTTTTGATAGGGTTGTCAGATTTTGACTGCGTTGGATTTTTGATTGCGTTGGAAGGGTCTTTTGATTACCTATCTAACAATCGGTTGCATGATAGATCCGGACAACGTTTTCATCAAAATGTTTGAGATCCGGCCTGTAAAAAGTTTATAAAAAAACACTTAAGTGCTTATAACTTTTGATAGGAATGTCAGATCTACAATGTTTTGGACTCGTTAGAAAGGTCTTTTAAATAGCCCTCTAAAAATGTATAACATGACGGGTTTTCTTACAAAAACCACTTATTTTACAATCTTCCAGACTTTTATAAAAATCATATGTTTAGCAGAACTTTTGAAGTACTTTACAACACTTTATAATATTACCTAGGGTCTTGAGAGACCCCAAGACGGATCGAATGAGACCAGAACGGTCCAAATCGGTTCAGCCAGTCCGGAGATAATCGTTTGCAGATTTTTCGGTGCACGGACTTACAGACAACCACACGCTCAGACATTTGTTCAGAATTTGATTCTGAGTCGATAGGTATACGAGAAGGTGGGTCTACGAGGTCGAATTAAGAAGTTCATTTTTCGAGTGATTTTATAGCCTTTCCTCAGTGAGGTGAGGAAAGCAAAAACTAATATTCTTCGAAAAAATAATCAAGTTTTATGTTTTTGTAATATGGAAATCATGTGATCAGGAATTTCTCGTTGATTTCAAAATCCTCAAACGTTCATAAAACTACATTTTCCTAGCCAAATGGTGTGTTCGGAAGAGTTGTTGTACTTTATAGAGCTATCTTTTGAAGTTGTTGCAGACAGGGTGACGACCTTCCAGGGTGTCAACCTAAAACTAACTTTGTTGGATGACGTTGTAGGGCTTTGGTGTCTTCGGCAAAGTTGTAGTGGAGAAAATTTCATGAAAGATTGACCAAGGCGCCAAATTTGTAGCTCTTAATTTACTCAAGATATTCGCCATTTTTGCACAAATGGTCCAAATAAACATTTGTTTGGTGATAACTCAAAATGTTAGCATTTAAGCGGCCTACTATGTTCTGCAGAGTTGTTTACATTTCCTGAAAATATCTCCGTGTCTATCGGTGTCTATTTTCAGAAGCGGAATCTTATTGAAAACGTGGAAATAATCGGTAAATTGAAGGGTAAATGATCGATTTTTATGGAAAATTCATTGTTTATGCTTAAAATTATGACACACATTCTTAAATTATGAATAAAAACATGGACAGCCTAAAAATAATGTAAGTTAAAATTTTAAATAATTATTCATATTTAAAATTAAGTATTTCCTTTTATAATTGGTAACTTTAGAAAGGTTGTCGTAGTTTTTCCTGTACAAAGTTTTTTCCATAAAAATCGATCAATTTACCTTTTAATTTACCGATTTTCACCTCGTTTTCATTATAATTTCGAATAACATTTATAAATAAATTGATTAAAAACCGTCAAATTCAAATTGAGATATCTAAAAATAGACACCGATAGACACGGAGTTATTATCAGGAAATGTAGAGGAAAGTGTGTACTTTCAGGTGCATTGTTCGGTTTTGCGCCAAAATGCGCCATTTTGAAAACATAAAAACTTGAAAATAGGCTCAAAAACACTTAAAATTGGTTTAAACTCCTCAATAAAGGCTCAAAACATTTTGCTGTCTTTGGCAAAAATGCTAACATTTTGAGTGTTTTTTTGGATCATTTTTGCAAAAATGGCGTATATCTTGAGTAGATTAAGAGCTACAAATTTGGCGCCTTCGACAAACATTCATCAAATTTTCTCCTCTACAACTTTGCCGAAGACACCAAAGCCCTACAACAGGGGTTGACACCCTGGAAGGTCGTCACACTGTATGTCAATAACTTCAAAAGGTAGCCCTTATCATGTACAAAAACTCTTCCAAAGACACCATTTGGCTAGGACGTCAAATAAAGGAGTTATCAATTTGTTCCACTTACTTTTGCCATTCCGAACACTGTGCAGTGATAGCATAGTTTTGTTGCTGCGACATGGGTTTCGATCATTTGATACTGATTTTGCAAAACCCCAAAACTTAGTGCTTAAAGGTAAAATATTCAAATTTAATGTCTGTTTGAGAATTTTATATAGAGTTCAACAGATTTTATTCTTCCTTTTTCACTCTTTTTGAAAATTGCTCGCTATATTCAAGGGGAAAAAGGGCTTCAACAAAAGATGTCAAAACAATTCATGAAACATTTTAATTTTGTATGGGTAACCAATATTATTTTTAAAATAAATTATACTTACTTCAATTGTATTTGTTTTGAAACTTTCTAAAATATTTGTATAATGGTTTAAAATATTTATTTTAAACAAGCCTTACCCGACAAACTTCGTCTTGACGTATAGCTTGTTTGTTTATGCTTCTCAAATGTTTTATTTTTCAGCTTTATTTTTCAGTTTTATTTGAAAAGTGGACCATTAGTTGAGATATTGGCTATAGAAAATGTGGGAATGTTTGGATGAGACTTAAAAATACTTGAATTTTCTTGGTATTTTCTTTAACTCGCTGTTTTCTTTTTGTAGCTAGAGGTCCAATGTTCAATGTCTTTTGAGCTTTTTTTTGTGAATTTTCTGAACTTTTCGAAACAAATATTTTCGGGATTGGACAATCATGGACACTATTTCAAAAAATCGAAAAACGGGAACTTTTCAGTTTAAATTAAACTTTAAGTGGCTATATCTTGAAAACAATGCACTTTATCAGAAAATCTGTGAAGTATTTTTCGATTGCAAAATTGATTTTCAATTAAAAACCAAAAATAAAATTACTAAAAAAAAAACTGGTTGCGAGCTGCAATCGGCAAAGATTCGTTCGGCGAAGAGTGAGTGATTTCTGATCATTGAACCAAATCAAAAAATATAAATTAAATCCATTTTGGAGGAGAATTGCCATATGGAACATTTATGCATACAGGGGCAGTATACTGGTGTATAAAGCATTCTAAAACAGTAGTTTGATTCAAATGTTGAAACCATGGCTTGTAGGGAAACAGCATCTAACTCAAGTACAAAATATGTTGATTAAAAAGCAAAAATCAGCAAATTAGATGGAATTAGGTGCGAGGTGGTGGTGGTCACCTCGAATTTGGTCAGAGTCAATGGACATAAATATCAAAATATATCTGCAAAGGCCTTAATTAAACAATCAATCAATTCTTTTTCTATCTATTTTTCTACACGTTTTCCATTCAAGATTAAATTGAAATCGAGAGCACCGGTTTTTAAGAATCTGAAAAAATATTTAAAATAATGGTTCCAAAACAATGATTAAGTGAACCTATCAAAACACGTTTTTGGTGCTTTGTAAAGCTAGAAATTTAAGTTCAGCGTACAGTCAAACCTCGCATAAGAGCGCCTCGCATATGCAACTTTTCATATACGAGTCATTCCACCTGATTCGGTTTTGTCGCAAGAGTTGCATATGCGAGGTACAGGGCTTATGGGATTTTGGCTATATGGGAGACATGGCCAATATTGTTATAACAAATCATCTTAACTATGCAAATTTATAGTGTTTTGGAATCCTTTTGAAGTCAGCTATACAGCTACACCAAATTCACAAGGTTTACGATGTTCTAGGTCATCCAAAACTTCCTCAAGTTAAGGCCTATGTGTTCACCGCCGTACAAGTATGAGGTAGGCAATTGTGACTGTGGTTTTTGACCTCAGATCATATCCATGTAGCCTCAGGGAGGTTCAGGGACTAGTCTACCGATATGTGGTGATGTTTTAGGTCTTCTGTAGAGTCCCGGGAGTTACGACCGATGGGTCTACCGCCGTAACAAGATAGAGGTCGGAGGTTTTTGACCTCAGATCATATCCGGATAGCCTCAGGGAGGTTCAGGGACTAGTCTACCGATATGTGGTGATGTTCTAGGTCTTCTGTAGAGTCCCGGGAGTTATGACCGATGGGTCTACCGCCGTAACAAGATAGAGGTCGGAGGTTTTTGACCTCAGATTCTATTCGGATAGCTTCAAAGAGGTTCGGAGACTAGTAAACGTATATCTGAAGATATTCTAGGTCATCTGTAGAGTTCCTGGAGTTATGGACACTAAGGCCGTAACTCCAGAGAGTCTCCAAAATTCCCTGAAGGTTTCCGGATGAGCCTGTTATAAAACTAACGCCCTTTGTCTTGTTACGGCGGTAAACTAATGGACCGTAACTCCTGGAATTCTTTAGAAGACCCCGATCATCACCACATTCTGGAAGACTAGTCCCTGAACTACCCTGAGGCCATCCGGATATGTTGTGAAGTCAAAAATTACCGACCTCTGCCTTTTAACGACGGTAGATCATCCGGCCGTAACTTGCAGAACTCTACAGATGACTTAGAACCTCCAACCTCTATCTTGTTACGGCGGTAGACCCATCGGCCGTAACTCCCGGGACTCTACAGAATACGCAGAACATCACCACATCGGTAGACTAGTCCCCGGACCTCCCTGAGGCTATCCGGATATGATCTGAGGTCAAAAATCACCGACCTCTATCTTGTTACGGCGGTAGACCCATCGGCCGTAACTCCCGGGATCTTAAAGAAGACCCAGAACATCACCACATATCGGTAGACTAGACCCTGAACCTCCCTGAGGCTATCTATATATGATCTGAGGTCAAAAACCTCCGACCTCTATCTTGTTACGGCGGTAGACCCATCGGTCGTAACTTTCGGGACTCTACAGAAGACCCAGAACATCACCACATATCGGTAGACTAGTTCCTGAACCTCCCTGAGGTTATCTGGATATGATCTGAGGTCGAAAACCATTGACCTCTATCTTGTTACGGCGGTAGACCCATCGGTCGTAACTCCCGGGACTCTACAGAAGACCCAGAACATCACCACATATCGGTAGACTAGTCCCTGAACCTCCCTGAGGCTATCTGGATATGATCTGAGGTCAAAAACCATTGACCTCTATCTTGTTACGGCGGTAGACCCATCGGTCGTAACTCCCGGGACTCTACAGAAGACCCAGAACATCACCACACATCGGTATACTAGTCCCTGGACCTCCCTGAGGCTACATGGATATGATCTGAGGTCAAAAACCACAGTCACAATTGCCTACCTCATACTTGTACGGCGGTGAACACATAGGCCTTAACTTGAGGAAGTTTTGGATGACCTAGAACATCGTAAACCTTGTAAATTTGGTGTAGCTGTATAGCTGACTTCATAACGATTCTAAAACACTAACTATGCAATTAAGATGATTTTTTATAATAATATAGGCCATGTCTCCCATATAGCCAAAATCCCATAAGCCCTGTACCTCGCATATGCGTGCTTCGCATAAGAAACCCCCTTATGAGTTGCATATGCGAGGTTTAACTGTAATTCAATACCATATTTTCCACCATTCATTTTATGTATGTAGTGTTTGTTGCGTTCCATCAATTGACCACTTTGAACTTAATATGCTAAATTACTCAACATGAGCAAACAAACAAACTTCCGCGAAGTAACCCCCCTTCTAGACTTTCGCGTGCACGTCCTCAAGAGTTTATCAAGCATCCGCTGGCGCGAGCACCGTAATGATTTACGTGACACACTACAATCCCAAACCCAATCCCGTGCTTTCTCTCTTTTCCAAAAACATTTACCAATTGACACCTGTTTGCCGCCGCCGCCAGTCAGTGTGGACTGCAAGCTGTGTGTTACTATATAGCTCTTTCAAACCATATTGACACATTTACCTTCAACCAAGTAGGCAGGGTTTTGTAAAAGTATCTCCCACGTGAGCGCACTTTTCCCGAGGGGAGGAAGAAAAATAATGAAGGAGGGAAACATAACTCAACTACTTTGCATTTTAGGGTTAGGGGAGCGACATTTGGTCTTTTTGAAAATTTATTTTTAGATTTGAAGTTTCCAAATATATTTTCATCAATTTTCAATTTTGAAATACACCTAAAAAAGGTACACCATAGGTCCAAAATAGGTCCAACCACGTGCTCCCGCTCGTTTGCGCTGGGGGAAAAGCGCGTCATTTTCCTCCCGCGCCAAAGTTGTTTACATTCTGTCGCTTGCCGCGCGCGCGCTCACCAATACAGTCGCACCCCCTGATAACTGATAACGGCCGCACCAGCACAAGCACAGCGCCAAGCAAAACACTTCACCCACACAGCGCCGAGCGCTTCCCACGTGTTCATTTTCCCCACGTGCGTTCATTTTGGGGGAGGCGATGTTGAAAATGTTCGTCCTCGCGTCGACCGACCATTCACTGTCGAACTTTGGACTGGTCCGGACGTGTTTCGGGGCGCGCTCGCGGTCGTCACAGTTTTCAAGAAGGGTGTGAGAGAGTGAAAAGTGTGCGGAGCAAGAAGAAGAAAAAGTGTGAAAAATTGTGTCAGCAGGGAAGGAAAATTTTTTGGCCGTTTTCCAGGGTGTGCGGATCACGGAATTTCGGAAGTCGAAGACCGCGGAATCGAGGGAAATTGCGGTGAACAACGGTCCGGGAGTTCTGGGAGTTGGAATAGCTGGATCGGGTGTCGCGAGCCGTTTTTTTTTCTAATTTAATTAATCTGAGTTTGTCGTTTTCCACGGCTTTTCCGGGGGTGGAAAAGCTTCCAAATCGAGTTGGGCTGCCGCAAAAGGGTGGAAAAGTGTGAAAATTCGTGCTGAAAAGCCTTCCTCAGAAGCTGCGACGGAAAAGGAAGATCCAATTTTCAAGAAGGCGGAGAAAATCTTAAGTTTTCACAATTAATGGGAAAATAAGTGCAGGGAAAAAAGCTCTCCGCTTGTGTTGGTGTGGAAAAGCAGTCGCGCGCTCGTTAGTGTTGGTGTGTGCAGCGTGACGAGTTGTGTCTACTCCCCCCGAAAGCAGCAGCAGCAGCAGCAGTCTTCAACGGAGGACATCCGAAAAAAGGAAAAGCTCGTGGCACAGTGTTGGTGCGATAACAGCGTGGGGGTTTGTTTGTGGTCGTGAAAGGCGATCGGAGCGCCTCTGGTGGCCAAAAAGGGGGGTGACTCTTTTTTGAGTCTTTTGTGAAGGAAAATTACGCACAGTTGCAGCGAAGGAAAGCTTTAGGAATTGCAACAGCGCCATCGGAGAAAGGAGGAAGGAGTTGGTGGTGGTGGTGGTATTTTTCTACTTCAGGACCTTCAGCCAGTGTAAGAGCCTGTGAGGAGCAGCAGCCGCACAGATGAGTGCTTTCCTGCGTTGGGCGGTCTAACCAATATGGCCGAGTGGTCGCCGAGCAATAGGACACATCTGGATCAACTGACGGTGGGTGGAACCGGTGGAAGCTTGCTTCTTTGTTTTGGGGCACTGGACACTTATGATATCGACTGCATCTCTTGATTCTGTAGATTTTTTGCATCTGGAGTTTTAAAGTCTCCAACAATAACTCTCATGCATAGTTTTGCCTTTCTCACTGAGGTAAGGCTATAATCCTGCTCGAAAAATGAACTTTTGAAAAACAGCTCGTAGACCTATATTCATGTAAACCTATCGGATCAGAATCAAAAACTGAACAAATGTCTGTGTGTGTATGTGTGTGTGTATGTATGTATGTTCCCAAATTTCTTGCCAGGTTTTCTCAGCACTGGCTGGACCGATTTTGATCAAACCGGTTGCATTCAACTTGGATTAGGGTCCCATACATCGCTATTGAATTGTTTGAAGTTTCGATAAGTAGTTCAAAAATTATATATAAAAATGTGTTTTCACATATATTTTGATCTAACTTATATGCATGAAAACTATGTCCGGATCCATCATCCAACCCATCGTTGGTTAGGTATTCGAGAGACCTTTCCAATGAGACCAAAACATTGAAGATCTGGCAACCCTGTCTCGAGATATGGTCACTTAAGTGATATTTATGTACATTTTTATTCCAGATCTAAAACAAATATGAAATTTGTGTCCAACGGCTGGACTCCAACCTCATCATATCACCCATTGTTGGTAATGAGTGAGGAAGGCTCCAACCACATAGGTGGATTAAGTTTTAAAAAATAAGTCTTATAAGTATACTCCGACTCCGACTCCCGAGGGTTGAATAATTTGGCTCCAGAAGATCTCCAAACTCTGACGCCTTAGTTGCGTACTTATTTAAGTAACTTATCTATTTTACTTTACTTATCTATTCGAAGCTTAGTGATTGTAGATAGGCCATAAGCTCTGAAAATTATATGTATCACACACAAACATACGTGAATCTTTTTCAAAATCCTTCAATTAAAATTTGAAAGCTGCAACAATCAAAGCAAACTGCAAAGTTAAAAACGTTAGGAATTCGCATAGGTCCTATTTTTCAAACCTCGATTTACGTGAACATTGTTCTACGGAGTAATGTTGATCCCTTATCAAGTCGTTACCTGTATTTTTGGGTTGTCAACCTCGTTTTTGAGTTATTTCACCAAAACTAATGTGGTAAATTCAAACTGATAAAAATTTCACCAGTTGTTGATGTAAAACTAAACTTTCCTGTACAAAATCTGTCCCATTTTTCAGATAAAATACAGTCATGCCTCGCTTTTAGCATCGCATATGGGAGATACAAAACCGTGGCGTGCATAACTGAAGCACAGAGCTTATGGGATTTTGGCTATATGGGAGACAGGCTATAATCGATTGAAAATCAAGCAAACATCAGCAAATTATAGTGTTTTGGAATCTAGATGATGGCAGCTCAAAAATCAAAAAAAAAATCAAACCATCCACATTAACGACCCCCGGGTCTTTTGTGGTCTCTATTGCAAGTTTCTGCTCGAACCTAGGAGTCCAAAGGCTTGAATGGGGAGAGCACCCAAAACTCTTTCTACTCCAAGGAACCTTCCACCCCAGTGTTTGAACTGACGACCTTTGGATTGTGAGTCCAACCGCCGCCAGCGATTCCACCGGAGTAGGCTTGGTTTGGTGTGTTGTTTGTACTTATGGCATGGAGACGACTCCTACAACTGGAATGACTTAACGGCCTGGACCGACATTTTACTTCCTCATCCGATGGAAGGTAGATGATGGCAGCTATCCATTGTAAATATAGTTACATGAAATTTTTTACAAAGATACGTATTTTTCCTGATTTTTTAAAATGCATTTTTTTTACTCAAAAAAATCTCAAAATATTTGTTGTGTAATATGGGTATCAAATGATCGTGTTTTTTCATTGAAAGTATTAGAAATTTTCACAAAACTACGTATTTTCGTAAAAATACTCAATATTTCAGTTTTTTGCAATATTGGTATCAAATGATTGAATTTTTGTCAAACATTTTAAATGTAATAACAACACTTTTTGAAAATACTCAACATTTGCACAAAACTACGTATTTTCGAAAAAACTCTCAAAATTTCAGTTTTTCACAATATGGGTAATTTTGTCATACATTTCGTATGTAATAACAACATTTTTTCAAAATACTTAAAATTTTTAGAAAACTAAAAATTTCATTTTTTTTGCAATGTGGGCATCAAATGATACATTTGGAATGTAATAAATTTTTTTTAAAAACCTAAAATGTTAAATACCTGGAATGAAATAACATTTTTTAAATACCTAAAATTTTTACAGAGCTACCTTTTTTCGAAAAAAATCAAAATTACAGCTGGGTTGTTATCGATTTTTTTCGAAACATTTCGTTTATTATTTTTTTTTTAAACTTTGCAATTTGAGTATTTTTTTGGAAAATGTTATAGCTTTCAGAATTTATTAAAATATCTCGATCATTTTATACCCATATTATAAAAAACTGAATTTTAGAGTGTTTTTCGAAAAAATGTTGTTTTGTGAAAAATTTGAGTTTTTATTTTCTTTAAAAAAAATTACAATATATTAGAAATGTATGAAAAAAGTCCCAAGCATTTGATACCCACATTGAAAAAAAAACTGAACTTAGAGTATTTTTTCGAAAATAAGTAGTTTTGCAAATTGTTATACTATTTAAAAAAATGTTATTACATTCGAAATGTATATTCAAATTAAAATCATTTGATTTTTGATTGAAAAAAAAATTCAGTATTTTTTTCAAAAATCCGTAGTTTTGTGAAAACCGTTATGGCCTATCTACAATCACTTAGCTTAGAACATCTAAGTAAAGTAGTTACTTAGGAAAGTCTGCAACTTACGTTCGTCATCCACAATCAACTTAGAAAATTTGCTGGGCTGATATACGTTGCTATGCAGTTGTTTGTTTACCTTTGATATGGAAACGTCAACTTACCGTAGATTTTGAAATTTTCCAAACCATACGTCAAGTTTCTAATTTTATTCCTTTTCATTGTAGAAGATCAGATTCATTTCCATTGATTCAAACTCCTAAGCTAAGTGAAATTTTCTAAGTTAAGTGATTGTAGATAGGCCATTATGGTCACACGCGACGGACACGGACGACGAAACAAAGAGAAACGCAAAAAGTAACTTTTTCAAAACTTGTTTTTCGTCAAATCGCGATAACTCGTGATGTTCATAAGCAAACCCCATATGTTTATATATCAACTTTTTTGTAATTGTCTGTTCTACAACTTTGTAGATTATTGTTAAACTCTTAAAAAAAAGCCTGCATAGTTAGAAAAAACACGATATTTGAAAATGAAAAAAAAATGTTCTAAATGAAAAAAAAAAAAGTCTTCGGGGTCAATGTAGATTCGAAAAGAACATTAAATTTCCCATAAAATCACATGTTCCAATTTTTTTTACAATCAAGTAACGGGAAATGGTAGAGTTTTTGGAACTTTTTTTTTGTGTTTTCGATGAAAAATACGTTTTTTCGGAATTCGGAGTACGCCATTCAATCGAGCGTCTGATTTTACATAAAAGTCTCTTTGACACCAAATTTTTGGCTCATCACCGTTTCAGGCTCCAAATTATTGAAAAACACCTCTTTTTCGAAAAACGAACCTCGGATAAGTGATCAGGGACAAAAATTACCCCTTAGGAGAAAGTTTTACGCAAATCGAAGAGGGGTCGGGGCTTTTCCCCATTATTTATTTGAATATTTTGTTGAAAAATCTCTTATTTTTTGGAAAAGCAACAAAATTCAAAGTTTTTGCAAAATTGTTTGTTGTAGAGAATTGTCTGTTCTAGGGATAAGACAGAAAGAAAATCATATTCTTGCTGAAGATTTGAAATTTTACGCGGAAAATGTACAAATTCCTTCGTTATTCGTTGTTCACATTAAGGTGAATTTCTTTGTATCTTTATGTATTTTAACATTGTTGAAAACTCAATTTGAAGTTCAGACTTTTCATCAGATTGTAGGATTTGATTGACTGAGTATTTGCTTTTACTAAAATTTCCTATAATTTAAGCAAAATTAAGTTTTTAGTAATTTTTGTAATGTCCAAGACAATGAAAAACTAAAACTTGAATTATAGAGAATCACGAAAATACGGCAAAAATTTGTCAAAATCATAACTTTTTCGTAGAACTCTGATAAGCTTAAAATGATTTTTTTTTAATTTTCTGTGTTATTGCAGATTTGAAAAGAACATTGAATTTCAATCTAAGTGACATGTCTCTCGATTTTTTACAGTTGAATAACGGGTAATGGCAGCGATTTTAAATTTGCTTTTAAACGTTTTTGATGATAATTCTTATTTTCGGAATTTTGAGTATGCCATAAAATCGGGCATCCAATTTTATACAAAAGTGGCTTTGACATCAAATTTCTATCTCATTCCGGTTTCGAGCTACAAGGTAATTGAAAAGGGGTCGGGCTAACTCTTTCAGATTATGTTTGAGTTGACGAAGAGTGTAAATTATATTATTTTGAAAGTAATGATGATTTTTATATAAAAAAAATCAAAATAAATTGAATGAACCTTTTGGCCAAGAAATGCTTTCCAAAAATCAGTTCCAGTCCCAGTAAATTTTTCCTTTTCCATCAAATCAAGAGTCCAATCCCACACTTGAAAGGATCTCGCTTTTTTTTTCTCTCTCTCTACAATTTCCTCCACCTTGAAACGTGCCAGCTTTCCAAAGGCCACCAACACTCTCTGTGTGTGTGTGTGTTTTTCCGTCATCCGTCAGAGCCCGTGTGCTGAATCATGAAAAATTATCGGTCAAACTAGAGGAGACATTGAGCCATATTTCTGCGAGTGTGCTTTAAGGATGAAGGATGGAGGAGTTGGAGAGGAACACAGGATGTCCTCCTCTGCAGATTGGCCACAAACGCGGTTGGGTGGCGAACGCTGAGCCTTTCCTTTCTTTTTCCAATCTGGTGGCATTCATCTTGCCTCACCGGCGCTGCACTTAATTGACATTGGAGATTTTTGCTTTCTACTTTTCTTCACTATTGTGCCAATACCGAGCATCGCAATTTTTTAAACATATATTTTTGATTTGATATTGAAAGAATCGCTGATTGAATGCCGTTTTGGTTGAAAATAAGTTTAAAAATGTTTAAAAAAATTTTGACTTCAAAAATGTTCCAATTTTTGCTCCACTACATATTCCAGTTAGTAACTGCTACTCCAAAGTGGCACTTTTGAAACCGGTCTTGTATTTAGTCCCATGTCAGCAGTTCGGGATGCTTGACCTTCGCGGCGATCCCAGGTTGCAAAACTGTTGGTAAGAGAAGGACCAAAAGCAGCACCTGATCCACGTGCGCCGATAGTCGTTTCTAGTACATACTCTAAAACAACTAACCCACCGAGCCCATACACGCCACATGGTCGACGTCAAACCCAATCTATTGATTTTTAATTACCATATACCGATTCTGGCTTTTCCGCCCACAACTGTCAGCTGGCTGGTGGGTGTGAGTGAAGAAAACCAGCCGATATTGTATAACTTAGTTTGGCGGAGCCCCCGCCGTTTTGTAACGAAAAACACGTGCAAACTTGTCACTCGTGGGGGAAATTATGTAGTTTTTGCACGGTCACGTTTCGTTTTTCATTCACAACCATTTTTGTGTCCTTTAGTAGGATTAAGGCCGGGAGACAAAAAAAAAATCACATTACAAGTTTATTATGATTTCATTCACGAGGAAAATGAACCATGTGCAGCAATTGATTTCAATTCGACGTGATACAGTCTTGTCGCTTTTTGATGTTTCAAGAAAAAGAGCTTTAAGTGCTAATAAACTTTTCGGAGGCCGGATTTCGAATATTTTGATGAAAATTATGTCCGGTTCCATCATGTGACCCGTTGTGAGTTGGATAATTTATAGACCTTTCAATTTAGCCTAAAACATCGAAGATCTGACTACCCTATAAACAGTTATGAGCACTTAAGTGTTATTTTTACACCGCCCCCCCCCCCCCCTTAAAGTGTCCACGTGGTTTATGGATGGTTCCAATTTTGTTTCTTATAATTTTACTTTAGTACACAAAAAAAATCAAAATTGTCAATTAGTCAATCAATCATTTAACAGCATATTTTTAACCCTTCTGTCTAAAGGGCTTCAATCTTGAAATTCGCTTAAAATCAAGGGTCCTGATTGCTCCAAAAAGACCAGGGCTGCGGAGTCGGGTCATATTTCAAACGACTCCGACTCCGACCCCGACTCCGGGTTATCAGAAATCTTCGGCTCCGACTCTGACTCCGACTCCAGCTCATAAAATTTAGCCAACTCCGGCTCCGACTCCGACTCCAGCTGTTCGAGTTTTGATGACTCCGACTTCAGGTCCCCAAAAAGACCCGACTCCACCGACTCCGGCTCCGACTCCGACTCCGACTCCACAGCCCTGAAAAAGACTCAGTCACTCTCGAGCACAAATCTAGAGCAACGAAAAACTGCTCTCTCTCCTACCGTTTGTCACTTCTAAACCAATCGCTACCGATCACTCTCTCTTTGCTCTCCCTCTCATTCAAATCGGGTAGTACAGCGAATAGTTCGGAGGGACCGATTTCGTTAAGTCGCTCAAAGCTGACTGAGAATACTTTGCGATCGGCTTAGCTTTGATCATATAAGAAATTGTTTAAAATCAATGATATCAATAATATTTTGCATGTTTGTAGTTTACACAACATCAAAGACACATTTGGCAACAATTTCCACCATACCAAATTCTAATTGACGCAAACTGTGGTAGTGCAGGCCAAATGAGCACCGCGCTAGTATTTTCTGGGCTCTCTCCTCTTTGAGCACATTCGTGGATGACTCGGGTTGACGGACGGAGTAGAAAAAGAAAATTCACGAAGTAGGGGAAATATACCCATTTTAATCACTCTAAGCCGTTCGACCAATTCTCATCACTTTTGTCGTTTACCGCTGTTAAATCAACATTTTCAGATGTATCAACAATGGGAAGTTGCTTGCTCACTTTTATTTGAGCTGTTTATTACAATGGAACAGTCAACAACACTTTTTGAAAGCTGTAATTCATGGTCAAAGTGCTGATAGGCCGATAATAGAAATAGGCTGAGTAAAGTAATTCCATAGTAGACAACGTGATAACATTAGCATTAGCATTAGCAATAAAGGTCGCACAATTACGGATGGCTGCAAACGCTTGTCTTGTTTTTAACTGTAATTAAACGTATGATAGCACTAGACTTTCATCCGGTTACTATATTCCAACACGGGAGATAACATGTTTTCATCTTTAGATAAGGGGCTTACTGGCCTGATTGTTTTGCAATCATTGGTTTTCAAAAAATGTAAGATATGACGAAATTTTTTAGCGAAAACAAAATTTTGCGCTGTTAAACATCGAACATTTAAAAAAAATCAAGAGGTTCTCAAATCAACCCAAACATGCTAAAAATGATTTTAAACGCAGGGGAATGCTTTTTAAATTGATTTCAGCTGATTGCATTTTTGCCCCCTAATTTTTCGGGTCAACTTTGAAGGGGGTGGAGACAAAAACTTTGGAGAAAAATTTTACCAGCCTAAACAACTAAAAACTAAAAAAAAGGACTGTTAAAATAGAAGAATTCAAAAAGGGCAAAGGTCTGTGATAGGAGTTGGTAGAATAAGCCAATAACTATTTATCAGAAATAAATATAAACTAAACAAGAAAAATGCAAAAAATAACCAAAAAAACTAGCAAAGAAAAGTTTTTCGTATAACAAAAAATGCTCAAAATGACTACTAAAACATGAAAAAAAATAAACGAAAAAATTGGGCGTAAGAAGGTAAAAGGACTAAATTTTAGCAATCATTAAAATTTTTGTTAGGCTGGTACAAATATTTTTAAAAGTTTTTGTCACCCCCCCCCCCCCCCCTCTTTAAAATTGACCCGAAAAATCAGGGGGCAAAAAAAATATTTTTACAATAAACTTCAAAATTTCAATGAAAATTCAAGTGCAACCAGCTGAAATCAAATTAAAATACATTCTTCTGCGTTTTAAATCATTTTTAGCATGTTTGGGTTTATTAAAAAATCTTAAGATTTTTTGAAAATTTTCGATGCAAAATCTTTTTTTTTCGATACAATTTTTGTTTTTGTCAGATCTTAGATTTTTTGAAAACTAATGATTGCAAAACAACTGAACAAGTGTAAAATGCATTTTAAAACACATTTTTCATTTAAATGTGTAGACTATGGCTTGTTATTTATACTTTTATATTTTTTTTTGCCCCCCCCCCCCCCTTGACCTCGGCCAGGGCCGAGGGACAAAAACTTTTTTAAATATTTGCATCGGCCTTATTGATCAGCATAAAACCCATACATTGTTTTCTTTTTATTTTGATCTTCAGCAAAGGTTTATTTCTACGTTCGTTTAATATTTTCTTAGACCTTTATTTTCTTAGGCTCAAAATTTTAGAATCATTGGATAAATATTTGATATTTAAAACATTTAATTGTTATCTATTTTATATTTCATGATATTTAATTAACATTGTCTTTTAATTAAAAAATTACTTTATAAAAAATGATTGCATCATGCGAGCGCAAAATTTTGCAGTTATCGGCAAATTAAAAGTGCAAAATGAAGTTAAAATTTACTGTGAAGTTTTCCATGATTGCTGAGAAATTTTCACTCGAGTAGATGTTTGAATTTAATTAAATGTGGACACATTCATTTTTTTGAGATTTTATTGACAATTCATAAATTAAATTTAATAAACAACCTAAGAACTTAGGCCATTGCAAATATTTTTCAAAGTTTAGGTGACGATTCTCGAGATTTTCAATTTCCCGGGAATCGAGAGTTGAATTTGGCCATTTCCCGGGAATTCCCGGGACCCGGGAGTTTTTTATGCCAACAGTGGCAATAATTTAAAAGACAATGTAATAATATTATTATTTTTTCCAATCAACTAAGTTACATTAAATTCATACTTAATCTAAGAAACGTTAACTTCAGTATCGTCTTTATCAGAGGAACTATATCTACCTTTTGATTTTTTCTGAATCTGCAAATACTAGATCGTTCTTGAGCTTTTTCTGACTCAAAATTTTAGTTTAAAATGTTAACGAATCTTTATTCGCACTGAGTGATTTTTTTAAAGTTTCACAAACTTGTTGCATGATTTTTGTGAAGTAAAAACAAATAGCTAACATATAATTTCCCACTATCGTGATATTTGCAATATGAAAAACTACGAATTAAAAACAACAATTTAAGCTTTTTTTTCCTCTTTAAGGCTAACTGTAAATATTAATTGAAGAAATATTTACAATGAAACGTGAAACGTTGTTCTCGACTGTAATCCCCTGAAGAAGACCGCATATTGCGTCGAAACGCCGGAATAAAAAAGAAAAAACTACAAGTTTTTGAATTGGTCTCTGACTGCTGAGCCGAAAAACAACCTAATATTTACAGTTATCAGGAAAACCCGAATGTTCACAATTGTTTTTTTCTAAAATATAATTGAATATTGAGGTTGACATGAAACACAAAATGACTTATTGACACCAAGAAAGGAAAATACCTTGATACAGCGAAATTACCCTAGAGAGGATTGCTTTGCTCGAGAGAGGATATGGAAATTGAACTCATTTTAAAACAGCCTTTCCCTCTAAGAATAAATTAATAAAAATAATTTAAAAAAACATTAGATTTTATTTCTGGGGTGTAACTGCTAAGTATGCCTTAAGATAAATTTTGGGGTCCATTTTTTTGGTTTCTTTCAATTATAGTTATTGGTATTTTTTACAAGTTAATATTTAAACTTTTGGAATAAGAAGATCAGAGAAGCATTGGTTTATTCGAACTTGGACGTCGAACATTGAACTTCCAATGTTCTATACAATTTAGAATTGTATAATTTTGCTTCGATATTTATAAGTATGAAATTTCCCCTGAGTCTCGACCGAATTTCCCGGAAATAGAGAGGTCCAAAAATGGTCGATTTCCTGGGAATTCCCGCTCGTCACCTCCTTTTCAAAATTGGTACGAAAAATCAGGGGGCTAAACATATTTTTTCAAAAAGCTTGAAAATTTCAATGAAAAAAGTAGTCTAATCAACTGCAACCAATCTAAAAGGCCCTATTCTGCATTGATAGTCATATTTAGCATGTTTGAGCTCGTTCAAAGATATTTCTAACTTCTATAGAAATCTGGAATATTGATAAAATTTAAAACAAAATCTGATATAAAGAGTATTAGCATGATTTTTTTTTAAAATTTAAAGTTTTGGCAGTTTCCAATCTGCTTTAATTTTAGCATTCAAACAACATGAGATATACTCGACCGTGGTGGAGGGGTAAGTGTGGTTGCCTCTCATCCAGTCGGCCTGGGTTCGATCCCAGACGATCCCGGTGGCATTTTTCGAGACGAGATTTGTCTGACCACGCCTTCCGTCGGATGGCGGAGTAAATGTTGGCCCCGGTCTAACCTAGAGGGTTAGGTCGTTAGCTCAATCCAGGTGTAGAAGTCGTCTCCCTGGGTCCTGCTTCGGTGGAGTCGTTGGTAGGCAGTTGGACTCACAATCCAAAGGTCGTCAGTTCGAATCCCGGGGTAGATGGGACCTAAGGTGTAAGAAGAGGTTTGCAATTGCCTCAACAATCAAGCCTTCGGACACTTAGTTTCGAGTAGGAATCTCGCAATCGAGAACGCCAAGGCAATGCTGTAGAGCGAATAATTTAGATTTTTTTTTGCATTTAATTTTGTTTTTGTATTTTTGTATTGCAAAGATTTTTAATTTAGAGCGAGTTCCAGTTATGAGGAAATCAATTTAGAGTTATTTTTGCACACTGGAAAAAAGGAAACACTTTCTGCTCCACTGAAAAAAAAAGTGCAAAACTTCTCCAGGAAGTAGAAAAAAATAACTTTCCCATCACAATCACCGTCTGCTCCAATACACACAGTCATATCACCACCACACAGTTCTTTATGCTGTGCTGTACCGCCTGTTTGACCTAGTTTCTACGGCTGTGTGAGTGCACTTCCGCCTCGCAAACACACCTGCCGGCTGCAGTCGCCGAGGTTGGTTGGCCCGATTGGAAGTGGTGGTGGTGGTGGTGGAGCAGCGGAAGAAAGAGGGGTACTATTGTTTCGTTGCGACTTTGGAGGCTTCCACCACTGACTTATGAGCTTACCGTTGTGTGCCACTGTGAAATATTAATTATGCTCCCGGGCAAACACACACAGCAAAAAATCCGATGGTAAAATCGCATGCAAAAGCATGCACATCACCTTGGTCAAAATAAACACTTAAAAGTACACACATGCATGTACAAAAAAAAACGTGTAATATTACACAAATCCCTATTTTGAAACCAGGGATAGGTATCGAATTGGTTATCATGTCAAAGACGTCAATGTAAATAAAAACAAGCAAAATAAAATGCTAAAAAACAGTTTTATTAACACAACAATAGAATGCATTTTGAAGAAATCTATTCCCACCGACATTAATCCGACTGAATGAACATTTTTCTTCTTAAGAGGTCGTTAAAAAGTTTCACTTTTTCAATCCTCCTGGATACCGATGTTGATCGAGCAGTCTCCGACGGGGAGGCGCGAAGTCCACATCCCGACGACGTTGCAGCTTGGCCGGAAGCCCACCGGGAGCTAACCTTCATTCGACACCATGCGGCGCCGATGAACTGCTTTGGGAAGATGTCCAGTTTCCGACTATTTCGCGCCTTGAAGTCCACGTGGCCAACTTGTTTCGATAGTGGTGCAATTCTGAGAAATAAAATGCAAATAAATAAGAAAGAATGATTAGAGATTGATGTAGAAGAATGAGAAGAGGCAAGGAAAAAGTCAATCTTCACTTTTTTGCTTGTGCACATACATGATTTGTTACGTTTCAACGCCGAGCGTGCAGCTTCCGGGGAAGTCCACGTCCCGACGACGTTGCAGCTTGCCCGGAAGCCCACCGGGAGCTAACCTTCATTCGACACCATGCGGCGCCGATGAACTGCTTCGGGGAGATGAGCGTGCGGCTTCCGGGGGAATTCCACATCCCGACGACGTTGCAGCTTGGCCGGAAGCCCACCGGGAACTCATCTTCGTTCGACACCATGCGGCGCCGATGGACTGCTTCGGGGAGATGAGCGTGCAGCTTCCGGGGGAAGTCCACATCCCGACGACGTTGCAGCTTAGCCGGAAGCCCACCGGGAGCTCATCTTCCTGGTCAAGTTTTGTCTAGCAGATTTGAACCGGGTATGATGCACAACCTGGAGGTTGGGGGAATTTACTTCTGCGGGTGTTTCGCTGTCACGCACCGAGTCCGCCGGTCTCAGGAGGACGCTCCGAAGCCCGGTCGTGTTTTGTCCGGCAGATTGGAATCGGGTATGATGCACAGCCTGGAGGTTAGGGGAACTTACTCCGTCTCGCGGTCGAATCTCTAAGAAAAAAAAAACAAAGAAAAAGGTCGTTTTGAAGTTTCCGCGAGGTGTTTTTGTTTTTATTGATCATATTCACCTTTGGCGTCCGTCTGCAGGTGTTTAGCTGTCACGTACCGAGTTCGCCGGTTTCAGGAGGACGCTCCTAAGCCCGTTCGTGTTGTGTCCGGAAGATTTGAACCGGGTATGATGCACGGCCTGGAGGTTGGGAGAATTCACTCCTGCGGGTGTTTAGTTGTCAGTTCTGAGCAAGGCCTCGCGAGGGTTTTGGTGTTGGTGATCATATTTACCTCTGGAAGAGTCGATGAATGGCTTCCGCGAGTTGACAATCTGGGCATTTCCACCGGCAACGACCGTCTGCGGGTGTTTAGATGTCACGTACCGAGTCCGCCAGTTCAGGTCGACGCTCCGAAGACCAGTCGTGTTTTGTCCGACAGATTAGAAACGGGTATCAGGCACACTCCTGCGGGTGTTTAGCTCTCACCGCTCTCACGCACCATTTCGGGCAACTCGAAATACGATCGCGATGCACCTGACAGAAGGGAACTGATGGCACTGGGATTTTATGAGATCTGTCAAAGTCGGCTAAATGAATTCGTCGATAATTTTACACGAAAATTGACAGTAAAAAATGTGTACAAGGTTGCGTTGAATATTGTATCGAATGTACAGCAAATATTACACGTTTAAGTAGTAATGGGTGTTAGTTTTTATTTTAAGGATTGGGGATCAAATAAGCATGTAATATTACACAAAATAAAATACATGCAGGTGTATTACATGCAGGTACATTACTAGTTTTTTTGCTGTGCAGTCCGTCCGACTGACGGCCAACGGTGATGGGTTTTAATACATCTTGCTGTGGAGTGTGTGTGTGTGTGTGTTTGTTGGTTTAAACTTTTTCTCTTTGAATTTGGGCGAAGGGACCTATTGTTGATTCAAACTGAAGTAAAAGGAATAAAAATAATTCACATCATGGGGTTTATAAAACTAAAATGTTGTGATGCCGCTAAGAAAAATAGATTCTTGAAGCATCGTTAATTAAAAATCTTTTTTACCTTTAACAAAGTGTCAACCCTCTCCGAGCCAAAATGGAACCAGCTGGAAGAACAAAACGAAAAAGTTTCTCTGGAAAATCCCTCGGGAACAGCAGTGTAACGATCCTCGAGCGAGTTGAGTTGTGAACTCTAATGTAATTAACATCGGCAGCTGGGCCGAGCATCCGCTTGTGCGTGTGCGATGAGGTGGTTTTTTTTGCTTGTTTCGTAGAACGGAACCAGATAAATGTGTGTTCGTGACTCGATGAAGCTCACATGAAAGGCTTATTCCCACGAGGAAGCTCGTTGGAGGCAACGATGAAAGGTGTGAGACCTTTCCAACTTATTCAGTATGAATGTTGGGCTTCAATTCTACGAAATTTAAGACACTGCTTGTTGAGAAGATAGTAAAATAGCTCTGCACGCCAGGGGTTTCAGATAATAAAAGTTTACTATTGGGTAATTCTCTACCAACTCACACGAAATCGGGAAAAGAACATACAGTATGTAAAAAAAGTATTTACACCCCTTGGGCACTATGCACATTTTGTGATGAAACATGTAAACAATTTAATGTTGACATAAACCTAGTACTACGTTTTGTTCAGAAACTCATGCCGAACATTTTGCTGCAAAAAGCTCATGAAAATATGTTTTCTATAAAAAGTTATATAACAAATACTATTACAAAAATAAAAAAGGTGCAAAAAAAGTTTGTACACCTTTCGAAAAATTAACATAAATAAAGTTATTTGTTGACAAATCACCATAAATCCAGTCTCCCAACTCCAAATAGGCATCCTTGACTGATTAAAAAAATAATTTGGATTGAATATAAAGTTTACTAATTACTTAGTATAAAAGTTTATATAACTCTGGAAATTCTATATAAAACTTATCTAAACTTAATTTTGCAAACTTTCAATTTAACTAAATGTCAATATATTACCATAGAATTGCTAAATAAACATTTTGGAGTGGGTATAACACCGTTTTGGGGGTATTTGTATCGCTAGAATAGATTTTTCGTTGGAATTTCGTACCAACCCTGAATTACGTCGTCGAAAAATCCGCCGGCATCCGAACCGGTCCACAATTCACAAGTTAACCTATGTGGCATCGGAAAGGGCATAAAATTTCCGATCTTTTGATACCCATACATCTAGGTTTTCTATAAAACCCACGTTTTTAAATACCTGGGCAAAAAGTAAGTTTGATCCACGAGAACAAAAATTACGAAATTCCATACATTTTTGGCAGATTGCTCTAACGAAACCATAACAACGTTTTTGCCTAGGTATTTAAAAACTTGGGTTTTATAGAAAACCTAGATGTCTGGGTATCAAAAGATCGGAAATTTTATGCCCTTTCCGATGCCACATAGGTTGACTTGTTAATTGTGGACCGGTTCGAATGCCGGCAGATTTTCCGACGACGTAATTCCGGGTTGGTACGAAATTCCAACGAAAAATCTATTCTAGCGATACAAAGACCCCCAAAACGGTGTTATACCCACTCCAGAATGTTTATTTAGCAATTCTATGGTAATATATTGACATTTAGTTAAATTGAAAGTTTGCAAAATTAAGTTTAGATAAGTTTTATTTAAAATTTCCAGAGTTATATAAACTTTTATACTAAGTAATTAGTAAACTTTATATTCAATCCAAATTATTTTTTTAATCAGTCAAGGATGCCTATTTGGAGTTGGGAGACTGGATTTATGGTGATTTGTCAACAAATAACTTTATTTATTTTAATTTTTCGAAAGGTGTACAAACTTTTTTTGCACCTTTTTTATTTTTGTAATAGTATTTGTTATATAACTTTTTATAGAAAACATATTTTCATGAGCTTTTTGCAGCAAAATGTTCGGCATGAGTTTCTGAACAAAACGTAGTACTAGGTTTATGTCAACATTAAATTGTTTACATGTTTCATCACAAAATGTGCATAGTGCCCAAGGGGTGTAAATACTTTTTTTACATACTGTATTTTTTTTTTAGATCCGGAATCACAAAGTACATATATATAAATATGTATCACTTTAGTGGTCAAAACTCGAGACAGGGATGCCAGATCTTCAATATTTTGGACTCGTTGGAAAGGTCTTTCGATTACCTAACCAACGATAGGTCGGATAATGTATTCGGACTTTGTTTACATACATTTTGAGTGAGTACCGGCTACAAAAAAGTACATAAATATCACTTAAGCGGTCATAACTCGAAGCAGGGTTGCCAGATCGTCAATGTTTTGGACTCGTTGGAAAGGTCTTTTGATTACTTAACCAACGATATGTAACATGATGATATTTGGTGCGATTTCCTGCCATTTATTCAACTTCCAAAAATATGCGAAAACATATTTTTATACATAACTTTTGAACTACTTATCGAAACTTCAAACCATTCAATAGCACCGTATGGGACCCTAAACCAAGTCAAATGCGACTGGTTTGGTCAAAATCGATTCAGCCAGAGCTGAGAAAACTGAGTGAGATTATTGGTCACATACCCACACACATACACACAGACATTTGTTCAGTTTTCGATTCTGAGTCGATATGTTTAAATGAAGGTGGGTTTTCGAGCTTTAAATAGAAAGTTCATTTTTAGAGCAGGATTATAGCCTAACCTCAGTGAGGAAGGCAAAAGTTATGAAAAAAATACTTTTTGCGTTTCTCTTTGTTTCGTCGTTCTTGTCTGTCGCGGGTGACCATGATCAAAAGCTTTGAAAAGTAATTTTACCAGCCTTATATCAATAAAAAAATTGCAATTTGTATGTTTGACAATGAAAAGTCTACATATTTTTTTATAATTCTTGAAAAACATCAAAATTTTAATGCAGATTTTTTTTGTAAAAATGGTTTATTTAGCACTTTATTATACATTTTCATATAGATTATTTAGCACGATAGGTAAGCATCTAATGTTAGTCACAATTTGAGTCTAGAATACAATTTACATAATTTATAAACAATATTAGCTCCAAATCATCGATCTCAGATTTTTAACTGAGTTGTTTTTAAAAGAGAAAGTTTATGCTTAAGTCTTTGATTTATTTGGGCGACCACGTGGCTTCTTCGGTTTTACTCCCTGAAACCCTGAACCATCAGAGGACGATTCGTCAGTCTCGGAGATACCACATTGCACATCGTTGGTGGGGAGGGGAAGAGCGGGTACTTTGAACATAATTTCGGGCTGTCCATCTTTCGGGGTCTGCTCGGTACATTGGTCCGTCACGATCGGGTCATCTTCGGCTTCCATCTGAACGTCTTCTTCCAGTATTGTTGAGGAGGATGCGATTTCTGCGTGTGTGTCAGGCTGCTCGACTCCAACTGTCGCGCTGCTCGAAACTGAGCAGAGCGGCGGCGTAGCAACAGGCGCACTTGGGTTTGGTACTGAAGCAGCATCGTTTGGCTTGTCGATTCCTTTGTCTGCCACAATTGCGTAGCTGGACGAGGTAGACTGTGCAGATTTGAGTCGATCGTCTAGAGCAACGATTCTCAACGGGGGTACCGGGCCTACTTGATTTACATGGCAGGGGGTACCAGCCTAGAAGAAGGTTGAGAATCGCTGGTCTAGAGCGTTCTTTTGTCCCTCGAGCTTCTTATTTTCTGTGCACGTCATTCCAGGGTGAGAAAGGCGGCCGCAATGGCGGCAAGTTTGGGGTTGACCTCGATATGTAATGAGAGTTTGCTCTTGTTGGACAGTCACGAAAGATTTGATGTCTTTCTTGAGAGTCATCTTTGCCACACGTATTCCAGAGGAGACACCCTTGAAGGCAAAGCTGTCCCCCCACACTAGTTCCTTGATGCAGTGTACCTCTCCGTACTGCCTCAGAAATGCAGTGATCTCCTCGTTGCGCACATTTTCCGACAGGACATGGACTTTCACCTCCACGGATGCATCATCCATCTGAAGTCGTACCTTGTACTTCACCTTGTTCATCTCGATCGTCATGTTCGTTGTGCTAGTCAACAGCATCCTGGGCAGTCTTGAGAGTGTCACATTTCACGTGGGCTGCGTTTTGCACGTGGTTCATCTGAAGGCGTTTCACTTGATCGATTTGTAGTCCCATGGTGTCGTGGACAAAAGAATGGATTTCCTCGAAACTTGGACGCTTAGGAAACACACTAAGATCCACCTTGAAGGTGTTTTCACGTGGTCGCAGAGTGGTCATTGTCGCAAGCAAATACTTTGCTGGCTGCGAGAATGAAAGAGAGAACAATTTTTAGTGTGCACAAGGGCACAAAAGCAAGGAAGAAAACACTTTTCACAGAGCTCGAATTGACTACGACTGGTCTGGGCAAGAGCTTGGGCTCAACTATCTAGATAAAAAAGCCATAAAAAAGAAGTCACTTTTCTTGACAAAATTCGAAATATTACGGTTTGATTTTTTAAATAATAATAAAGGGGTACATTGAAATAATTTGCATTTAAAAAAGTCAAACTAATTTTCCTTCTACCGCCCAAATTTATTTTCTCGAAAATTTACATTTTTGAGCAGAAATTATTTTATGAAAAACTTTACTTCTCTTGTTTTTGTTAGAATTTTAATTTCTTTCGTTAAGTTTATCTTTGTTTTTGATAGTATTTTGCCTATTCTACCTCCTCTTGTCATTATATTTTGCCTTGTAGAGGGTTAAATAAGATACAATTAATATAATCTCAGGATTTGTTTTATGAAGACAAAAAGTAACAAAAATCAGTGAATTCAGGGAAAATTCCTCAATTTTTCAGTTTATAAAATTGCTCGAGATATGAGTAGAGTTCATCTGCTATTAATCATTTGCAAAATATCTTTAAAATAATAAAAAATATATTTTTTTTAAAGCTTCAATTTCCAATAAGTGGATATTTTTTTAACAAAAAAGGATGAGCATGAGCATGAGGAGCATTAGGGTGGAATCGAAAACTGATTTTTTAAGCGACACATTTTTTGGGTCCCTTTTAGGGTCCCATACAACCTTCCAAAATTTGGGAGCGATTGGTCAAGCCCACGATTGGCGCAAAGCGAATGAAATTTGTATGGGAATTACCATGGGAAATTTTTTTCACATTTTTGAATTTACCAAATTAAAATTTTATTATTTTATGTAACTATGAAACAACTCTCCCAAAAACAGTATAGTGCTAAAATGCTTGTAACGAAAGTTACAGATCATTCAAGAGAGACATTTCGAAATACTCGGGTAAAATCATACTCTTTGCCAACACTGCCATGTCAAGCGGAAACTTTCGAATACTATAACATATAATAGGAATTGGGGTGCAACTTAACTAAATAATGTCTTCTGGACATTTCTTCATAACGATTTTACATAAGGTTCGTCAAAATAGAAGAAGAATCATGTTTGTTTAGTATTTCTTGGTTTCTTTGGCAATGTTGGCAGAAAGTATGAAGTGAAACTCATACACTACTTTTGCAATCTTTGTATCTTTTTTATGACGCATTTTTGCACCATACTTTCTTCGGGAGAGTTGTTCAGGACATACAGGGCTATACTTCTACGGTGTTAGTGTCATAAAATAATAGAACAAGAATTTTGTAAACTTAAAAATGTGAAAATGCAAGTTTTCCCATAGTAATTCTCATTCAAATTTTATCGTGGGCTTAGCCAATCGTTACCAAATTTTGGGAGATTGTTTAGGACCTTAAAAGAGACCCAAAAAATGTGTTGCTGTTTGGATTTTTATCTTTTTCATTTTTCCCACATAACTCAATTCCACCCTAATGAGCATGAAAGACCACCCACGGTTGTCCTTCTCCGTTGCTGAACTGGACCGCAATACCCTATCAACTCAACTGATCAGACGCATCAACAAACTAGAGCTGGAGAAAATAAGTAACAGTCGTTGGCCACCAACGGCGCTCGCCATGTCACTTTGTAGATCCCGAGGGGATGGGGCGGGAACGATCGTTAGCACAGTTCTCCGATCGGGCTCAATTTTTTTCTGGGGTTTCCTTGGCCGAAATAATTAAAACTGTATTTTTTTGTTTGGCCATTAGGGTGACCTACGCCGTGTTAGGGTGGTCCAAAAATTGTTAGTTTTCGTCGATTTTCGCAAAAACCACTTTTTTAAATCATATCTCCGCGTCATTTCATCAGATTTTAGCTGTGCTAGACGCAAAAGAAAGGTGATTAGTTTGGCTATTTGGGAAAAATAAAAAGAAGTTTCAAAAATCTAGCTTAACATTTCCCTTAGCTTAGTCATTTTCCACTTGTTGCGTGTGGCACGTCGAAAAACTCAGTTTTTATTTTCAAAAAATCGAACATAACTTCACCATTTTTTGATATATTATGTAAAATTTTCCCTCAAACTTTCAAAACAGCATTTTAAGTTTTCATACGACCTTTTCAAATGTTTAGCTAGATTTTTGAAACTTATTTTTATGTTTCCCAAATAGCCACTCTAATCATCTTTCTTTTGCGTCTAACACAGCTAAAGTTGGAGATATGATTATTTTTGAAAAAAGTGGTTTTTACGAAAATTTCGAAAATGGCAATTTGTCGGACCACCCTTACTCGGCATTGGTCACTCTAATAGCCAAACAATAAATATACGGGTCTAATTATTTTAGCCAAGAAACCCCCAGAAAAATTTGAAGCCCGATCGAGGAACTTTTTTTTCGAATCATGCTGTTTTCGTGGGGAATTGCTGATGTATCATATTGTATCGTCTTGATTTGGTAGCCGATACTGTAAAGGCGTTGCATATCTAGGTAAAGCTCTTGGGGTCGATTTTTGTTTGTCTTCACTTTTTTAATTCACAAAAAACCATTTAGTTATCCCGGTTAGGTTGTCACTTTTTCTTCATAAGACATTAAACTATTCACTGTCGTGCCACGAGCCAGCTGTCTAGCCCCGTGACAATCGCCGTCAGTGCGCAGCAGTGCAGTCAGACAGTGTATGTGTTGCATCCAACAATCTCGTCTTCCGCTGAGTGGAATAAGAGCGAAGACGCCAAGTCGGGGTTAAAAGGGCAACTTTGCAAGCAGCCCTGCCAGCATGCAAATGGGAGCTTTCGGGAGCTTCTAATGGGATGCTGCTGCCTCTTGTCAGCTGCGACGAGTGGCATCTCTCGAGAACACGCGACACACTTCAGCCTGGTGGCTGGATCTCCGAGCTTAATGGCAAGAGACCACATCGCTCGATGCCAGGCTCTGGCTTTCAAGAGAAGGAAATAATGCACTTTTTCCGTCTTTAAATAAGGGGGCTCTCTGTTATGTGTCACGAGAAGAAAAATCGATTTTCAGCTAATTAGTGCAATAGTAGTTTATGCAACAAGTTGCAAAAAGAGGATTTTTTCAGCACGAGTCGTACATTTATCCAACGAGGTTCACCGAGTTGGATAAATACGAAGAGTGCTGAAAAATCAAGTTTTGCAACGAGTTCCATATAACATTTTTTGCAATTCCAAAAAACACACACTGAGTGAAATTATAAGTCAAATTTTATGTATTTTGTCAATAAATCGTTTAAATCAAAAAAATGTTGAAAAGTGTTACTTTTCGAAACAAGTGCTAAAAAGTTCAACTTTTCAGCACCCATTTGAGTGCTGAAAAGTAGAACTTTTCAGCATTTATATTGAAAAGTGTTGCTATTCGATTCTGTTATTTTTGGTACAGAAAAGTAGGCTATTTCGTCGTTCAAGAATGACAGGAAAAGTGAGTAGTTTCATGACGGAATTGCAAAAAGTGCTTTTCGATGATACTGCTAATGAGACGCATTTCGGTTTTGGTTGTACTGGAAAGACTTCAATTAGGTTTTGCTAACTTTTTAAATAATGTTGGCAAAATGTTGGTTAAACATGGTGATATGCTGGATGATGCAAATTAGGAAAAATTCAAAATGTTTCATCCGACTAATCCAATCAAAACTCCTCCTCGCTGAATCTGTGTCAACCTAAAACAGAATAATGTCCACGCTGGCAGGAAGTTATAGCCAAAGGGACCATTATCGGGCAACTCTGTCGAGGAACCGAGATCTGCCAACCCGTATTGCCCCACATACACACACACACACTTCCTGCAAATGCAATCGCGCCAAAGTTGGCCGTTTGATGTCCCGGCTCATCGGTGTCATCGGTGTCATCCGTTCCGTCACGCGGCCAGGAAGTTAAATTACCACCACAGCAGCAGAAGGAAGTCGGTCGTACCGACCACACGAAGCTGGCTGGGTGAAGTCCACAAATCACGTCACGGTTGGTTTTGTTTGTTGCAAAATTTTAATTTGTAACTGCAAAAATCACTTGAAAAAAAAGATGAAGTAATGTTTCGCATTCTTTGGATGGCCCCTCCAGACTATATTTGTAGATGTGTGTGTGTGTGTACGACTAAGCAATTGCCGCTGGAAGTTTGCATCGATTTCCGCTTCACACTGATAAACCAACAAACACACGCGTACGCGTAACGGTGCCGAGGATCCTTCTTTTGCAGTGAGTACCGAAGGCAGACGAGAAACGCGTCACGGCCAGCATGGGGAAAGCTCTAGCAACTGCTTTCTCATCACATTTCCCTGCGCTTCTTCATCTATACATTTTCCGGCTCGCAGGCGGTTCGGATCAGCAGGGTGGAAATTTTCGTTGGCCTACAAGAGAGTGTATTACGCACGATGAAGGCAACCATTGACTTACTTCTTTGATATGAAGTTGAGAAAAACACAGATTGTTAAAGTGGTTGTGTATTAGTAAGAGTTTAAAGAAAATATCCTATTAATTTAACAGTCAACGATTGATTCCAAATAGCACAAGAGCAATTCTCTACGAAATCTGCCGATTTTGACCATTTATATTTTTGTATTTTTTGATTTGGTTTAAACTTTGAGAGGGCCTTCCCTATTACCAAAAAAGTAATTTTGCAAAAATGGTACGTAAATATTCGAAGATCTATAGCTTTTCAAGGATTTTTTTTTATTGATTTGGTGTCTTAAGTAAAATTGTAGGTATTGATGAGGATTATCAAAAATAGGCACTCGGAAAAATATTGGCGATTTGAGCATGAGCATGAGCATTGTTGACTGCCAATGAGCTGCTACTCCGTTATTGACGGATCAGCTGAAGTTAAACAATGAATCAAAAATGATCAGTGGGAGCCAACCATCCGTTCACTGTTTAACCTCTGAAGATCCCTACTTTATTAGTCAATACCGGCGCCCTCCCAAGAAGCCTGCAGTTCAACGAAAGGGAGGAATGTTAATCCGATAGTTGAAGTTGCAGACTCATCAAGCACAGAGTTTTTGCTATATACTTGTTGATACCGCTTGAGACCGTTGAAGCCACAGCATCTCCTTCAAGCATCACGTGATTAATATTTTTTTGGGTTAGTAGGATATGGTATTGGCTTTTCGATGCCTCCCGAGCTACGGCGCTATGGGGAGGACTTTCATAACAGACCCGTTGGCGAGCCTTCCGAGCAACGGTGCTATGGGAAGGTCTTTCTGGTTAACACACAAAATCATTCACACACAGTTATTTTGCTCCACTATTAACTCGACGATCCAAAATGACAGTGCATCTTTCGATCATTATATAGTAATGGCTTTTTCACCGTAAATAAATAAAACCTCGAAAAATATAAACACAATCCACCCGATGCCGTGCCTTCCGACCAACGATGATATAGGAAGGGCTTTGAAAATCACAAAACAATAAATTAAGACACACACAATTCACGACCAAAGGCACACACAAAAAAAATTACTTTTCACTCCGAATATTTTTTACACCACCTTTACAAATTACGCACTCACCCCATACGAATAGCGATAAAAAAGCACACCAAAAATTAACCTGAATAATCACGACTTCGCGTCGCCACTTCCAGCACACCAATGATGCTATTATTCGATTACCACAATCACTCCTCCGATACGAACAGCGACACAAAATCACAGAAAAAAAATTAACTTGAATAATCACGTCTTCGCGTCCCCACTTCCAGCGTACCAATGCACTCGGAAAAATATTGGCGATTTTTTAATTAACTTTTTTTTACAGAAATTCATCTGCCAAAAATCCGTATTTTTATATTTTTTGATATTTTTTTTATATGTTTTAGGGGACAAAATCCCGCACCTTTTAAACGATTCAGAAATATGGACCAAAATTTACCGACGAGTTAAGATTTTTTTTGTGATTTCTGTAAAAAACTTAAATTTTGTACTTAAAAATTGTTTACCTTTTTTTTTATTTTAAATCTAATTTGCAGTCGAGAAAAACTTTAATGTTTTGTATTTTGTGAACTGTTTTCCAAATTTAGCCATTCAATGATATTTTTTTCCGATAAATATCGGTTCATGACTTTTTTAAATAGTGTACATGATTGTCCACTCCCGAAAATATTGTTTTCAGAAAGTTCAGGAAATTTTCTACAATTTCGTCCAAGAAATATTGAAGATTGAACCATCGCACAGTGGGAAAAAAGGACCCACAAAATTACCGCAACATGATTTTGCGCAAACCATCGATTGCTATACACCAAAAGCTTTGTTTTTGCACCAGGAACAATAATCCGATGAAAAATCACACTGCACGGACCGGTGGCCGGAGTACAGCCCACCGGAAGAACCGGATTTTTGGAAAAAGTGTCAGATTATTCCAATTGTGAACTGAAAAGCTTTCTTCTACCATGAATAGTCACACAAAACAATCCTAGAATAATATTAAATACCATTGGACCCATCGGAACCGGTTCCACCGATCTCCCGTGGCCACATCCGGAATCGCATTAGGAAACAGTGTTTACCAGTCATGCGACGTATCAAACTTCTTGATTTTGGATGGTGACATGAGTTATACACTCCTCTCTTAAAACATGAAGTTTGATATGTCGCAAGAGTGGTTTTAGGAATTTTCCAATTATGATCTTCGGATGTGGCCACCGGAGAACCTGGGAAGCGGTCACCGGAGGTAAAAATACATTTTAAGGATACCCTCCATCCAAAATCAAGAAGTTTGATACGTCGCATGACTAGTTTACGCTGTTTACTAATGCGGTTCCGGATGTGGCCATCGGAGATCGGTGGAACCGGTTCCGATGGGTCCTATGGTATTTAATATTATTCTAGGATTGTTTTGCGTGACTATTCATGGTAGAAGAAAGCTTATCAGTTCACAATTGGAATAATCTGACACTTTTTCCAAAAATCCGGATGTTCCGGTGGGCTGTACTCCGGCCACCGGTCCGTGCAGTGCGATTTTTCATCGGATTATTGTTCCTGGTGCAAAAACGAAGCTTTTGGTGTATAGCAATCGATGGTTTGCGCAAAATCTTGTTGCGGTAATTTTGTGGGTCCTTTTTTCCCACTGTGCATCGATTGCTATACACCAAAAGCTTTGTTTTTGCACCAGGAACAATAATCCAACAATCGCACTGCAAGAAGTTTGATACGCCGAATGACTGGTAAACACTGTTTCCTAATGCGGTTCCGGATGTGGCCACCGGAGATTGGTGTAACCGGTTCCGATGGGTCCTATGGAATTTAATTTAATTCTAGGATTGTTTTGCATGACTATTCATGGTTGTTCCGGATCGAGCCCTTCAAAAATAGTGGACTGTATGGGGGTGTCTTCTGCTCGTCCAGAGCACACTTTCGGGAGGTCAATGACCTCAACTTCAAAACACGGTCGAAGTAAAAACACGGCTTGTAGCGCGCACAGAACTTTATTCGCGACGATCGGGCGGTACAAATACGCGGGGTTTCACGAACCGAGCCGGTTGGGTGTTGGCTGAATACTTAAAGTTTATTGCTAAACGTAAACAAATCAGACCCGTCGGGCACTCCCGTACTGTCTCTCTCACTCTCTCATCACTCATTCTCTCTCTCACAATTCATCCTGAAACTAATCTAATATATAGGGTAAAGGGCGCAATCTAAAACCTAACTCCATTTCCAAACAATGGTAGAAGAAAGCTGATCAGTTCACAATTGGATTAATCTGACACCCACAACTGGACATCCGCATACGAGAGGATAAAGAGCACTATTTGGTAGTAAAATGGTACTGTGTGCGGACTGAGAGGATAAATCCCAAAATTACCGAGAGTACTTTACTCATGTGTTCATCTTAAAAAAATGTTCATCTATCAAAAAAAAAAAGTTCCGGTACCGAGACTCGAACTCAAGACCTTCGGCATATTGAACCGTGCCTTTGCCGTATGGGCCACCATGGTTCGGTGACTAAGTGGCGGTCATTTGTCCATATAAGCCACTCAATAAGATGAACTGTTCCAATGAACAAATGAACACGGGAGAGGACTGTACCACAGAGTACTCTGTGACTGTACTCTCGCAAAATAGCACTTTCCTCACGTTTCTTTCCGTGAGGACTATCCCCTCGTTCTTCAACTTTGGGTGGACACTTTTTCCAAAAACCCGGATCTTCCGATGGTCTGCACTCCGGCCGCCGGTCCGTGCAGTGCGATTTTTTATCGGATTATTGTTCCTGGTGCAAAAACAAAGCTTTTTGTGTATAGCAAACGATAGCTTGCGCGAAATCATGTTGCAGTAATTTTTAGGCCCTTTTTTCCCACTGTGCACTGGTTGCTGTGATACAGCGAATGAACGAAAACGAAACAGGTTTTTTTTATGCCTCACCCAATTTTGACAACATCACAGGTCTGATTTTCAATGTTAAAGTAGGACTGACATTTCAAAAAGGCGTAATATTTAATGTTTGACCCTTTTGAAATGTTGAAATGGAAAAATCAAAATATTGTTTTCGAGAAGATCGCAAAATTTCACGTATGATCAAAAACCGGAATTTTTCGGACAAAATTTAACATTGAATGGCTGTATTTTGAAAACGTAAAAAACTATTGGCACTACGCCCCCCCGGGGCATGGCCTTCCTCTAACGTGGGATTTCTGCTCCAGCGCCTCTGACGAGACAGGAGAAACCGGGACCGACGTTTTACTTCACCATCCGATAGAAGCTCAGTGGATAAGGCGGGAATCGAACCCGCGTCTCATAGCATCATCGGGATCGGCAGCCGAAGCCGCTACCCCTGCGCCACGAGACCCGACATTTTGAAAACGTGCACCTAATAAAAAAAAAATTGAAGTATTTTTCGATTGCAAATTCGATTCTACATAAAAAATAAGAATAACTCATTTTAAATACTAGATTTCAATTTTTTTACAGCAATCACCATTTAAGAAAAAAATCATAATTCGTCGGCAAAATGTTGGTAAAGAATTGCTTTACAAGGACTATAGTTGCTCTACTAAAAAGTGGAGTTGGGTTGCTTTTTCAGCAACTTTGTCACTGACTCAAGCTGTAAAAAATTAGCGATTCCAACTCCAGCAAACATCGACTCCGACATCAGCTCTAAAAACACCCGAATTGGTTTTGGTTTTGGTTTTGGTGTTGGTGTTGGTTTTGGTTATGGTTTTGGTTTTGGTTTTGGTTTTGGTTTTGTTAGAAATTTACCATTCTTTTGAAAAATCAGGAATGGGCCATCTCAGCGAATATATTTTTGAGAAATGGAATTCAGGTAGATAGTCTATTCCATGTAATGGCATTTATGGAATGGAATTCTGGGGAATGGGATGAATGAAAATTACTGAGGTTAAAAGCCGTTTGAAAGCCGAAAAATCAGGTTAGACCAACTTTCTAGAAGATACCATATTTTAGGACTTTTCCTGGGAAGTTATTAGCCTCCGAAAGTGACCAATTTTTCGCAGACAGCATTAAGGGTTGACGTAGCATTAATTTTCTGCACGTAAACCAACTCAATTTACAACAAAATACTTGATTTTCATTTCACTGTGCCAAAAACCGAACTTTGCGTTCATTTTTGGACCCACCAACCAAAATGGAACTTTTATCAACCCGAAAGCGTGTGTCATGTTCACCAGATGATGTGCCAAACAGCTGCCATCGGTGGGGGTGTCCAAGGAGGGAAGGAAGAGTGGTACGACCACTTCCCGGATGTTTCACCATGACGACCGAACAGAACCTGCTGCCAAAAGCTGTTTCATCCCCCAATCTCCCTTTCATCCTTCGTCTCTCGTTTCGCCTGACTGACCAACTTCACGGTGTGTGAATATTATATTCATGTGTAGACAGATCAAAAGAAAAGTGGTCCCCCATCACTTTAGACAACTTGATTCTGGCATCAATCTTGATGGGATTCATCGACACAGCTTCACGAGGGGTGGCTTGCTTTCAAAAACATGGACGAGCTTTGATGGTAATAAAATTGAGACTTGGGAACAAATCACTCCAATGAAGTCTGAATTTCACAACGAGTAAGGCCAGCCAAAACTTAATATTCAACAAGTTTTCGACCTTCAACCATTTCTCGTCTCAGAGTGGTAGTAAACATTAACATTGACTTTGCTGACTGTATAAATTTACGTTGGCTCATTAAACTCCGTCGTCTGGTCTGACCTTTTCCCTGCAACCTGTCCTCCAGAGGGTGCCTAGCCCAGCACCACCCACCCGTTTTTACAATAAACACTTTATCGCGTGTCAACTTCGAGTTGGCGCGCTCGGCCATGCTAAAGTTGAACGTTCGCGCATATTAATTATAGCACCTCTCTACCTCCTCTAACGCCAAGTTCAAACAACTCACGCCTGTTGACAAATTTCTATTTTCGATTGCTGAACCATTTTTTGTGGTTGTTGTTGTTATTTAGTAACGGGTGGTGTTAACCTTAACCTAAATTGGCACTTGTTTATCGGTGAAGGTTGGGTACATAACTCTGAGCAAGAGGATTACCTTCTCAGGTTGTATGGTGTCATAAATATAACTCTATGCGGAAAGCTTCGAAACTTATCACCAAGTTTCAAGCCGTGCAAAACGGTATCAAGTGTTCCCGACCCAATTCCGACGAACCGTAGCCGCAGCTACACCCCGGAAATGGTGTCTCTCAAACAAAACCACGTGTGACAAACAAAAACAAAGAAAAAAATCAATGCAAGGCAACCATCAATCTAGTACCTTTCCTTGACATTTTACTGATTTTTTTTTTGTTTTGAAAGAGCTGTTGTTCGACCAGAGTCGTAGTCTCGTGACAGCAGTCCATCAAAGCTCTGGACAAAAGTTCTTTCAACTTGTTTTGTGGCAAGTGATTCTGATAGCAACTTCATAGACTCAAACATAAGACTAAACACAACTTTTTCATGTTTCACATTAAAATACATATTCCAATTAATCTAAACCAAATAAAACCACTAGAATCCTTCATCACTTAATCAATCATGTCTTTGTGAGAATGACCCACAAAAATATATAACTCACAAAAAAAAAACGCAAACTGCACGCCCTCGTGGGCAACACTTGCCGCAATTTGTCACCAAGAGAGTCACGCAAAGGGTCGTTCGTTCGAAGTCGTTCGAGTCGTGTCGTGTCGAAATCGTTTCAATTGAGTGGTGAGACCCACCGGGTGATGGTTTTCACTCGCTGCCAGTGACAGTTGGTGGTTAGCGCGCATTTTACTACTGTCATAAAGTATCACCTCTTTCTTGCGTGGTTAACGTTGATATTGGGAGTTATGATTCTTACGACAGTTATGATTCGTACGATTTGCATAATTGTTTCGATATTTTTGCTCTTCAAAAAATCATTATTTGCCTAGGAGTGATGTGCTTATCACTAAAGGTAGCATTTCTAGCAAACTGATCCTAACGAGCTTGTAAAACTGACAAAATGTTGAGATTTCCAAAAAAGTGTCCACGTGGTTTGTGGATGATCCCATAAGGACTTTTCAGAAACAAATAGGTACAGTCCAAACTCAGTTGTCCGAAGCTTTGTATAGGACTTTAACGTTTTTTTTCTGCTTTTTACATCAAATTCGAGTTCTGTAACCTTATTCCAAACAAAATGTAATAGAAAATTACAAAGTGTATTTTTGAATATTTCACCGCCATCTCGGATTTAAAAATTCTAAATCACTTTACAGCTCCTGATCGCACAAATGTTTCATATGCATTTTCCTCGCTTTTGAGGTAATGATACAGTTTGGTTTAAAATCGTGTGCCCTTTCAGAAAAGCCTCCAACATCTAGTACTTTAGCCTTATGTGTGGGACAAACTTTAAATGCGTTTTTCTCAACTTGCTGTTTTTGCGTATGGGACATTTATGGGAACATGAGCAGTTTAGGAAAGTAAAAAAAAAACATTTTTATTTATGATTCTATTATCCAAAGTGAAAGTTTTCCAATGCAATCGAGTTTGGACTGTACACTAGAGTGCCCAGAATATGGGACTTTTTCTCAAAACTTCGCTCCACAAGCTGAATATTGTGCCTCGGGCTATTTTAGGACTCTGTGCCAAATAGGAGCAAAATCGGCCAACATTAACCCATTGATACTCGAAGGTGAAGTTTGTACGGAAAAAATCGAAAAAATGTATGGAAAACCCAATTTTCTTACCGTTTTGTCTGCACGGTCACTTCCATCCAAATATTTCCAAAAGTGAGATTATTATTGGAAATTTAATGCTCTACAACTTTGCAGAACATACCAAAGCGGTAAAACTCGATCCTAAATAGTTATTAGTAATTTAAAAAAGTAATTATTGTATGGAAAACATTTTTTTCATAAACTTTAGGCTCGGATATAAATGGGTTAATCTCAACCAATTTCGCTCAAAATTTGCACAGATGCTTAAAATAATCTCAAAAACCGTTTCCCGCTTGTGGAGCAGGGGTTCATTTATTCTGGGCACTCTACTGTACACATAAAAGACAAAACCTCAACTTTTTATTGGAAATGTAGTTCACAAAGTTCGTATAATTTTTAATTTTCGATTTTTTTAAGGTTCAAAATTGAGGCCAATTTTTTTATTGAAAAAAAATGGTTTTGCAAAAAAAAACTCAGAAAAAGGAAAGTTTATTTAAGTATTGGTTCAAATTTTATTATGACAAAATGAAACTATTGTGAAAATTTGTTCTCATTTAATAAATATGATTAATAAATTTATAAATCACGAGTAACCTTACGAAAGAGTTCAAACACTTACTTTGGGCATTTTAAAGATTTATTTGAACTTTTCTTGTCAATGCTTGCAGTACATCCGAGAACACCAGAAAATGTATTGCAAAACATAAAACGGCCAGCCCTTCTACGTTGTGATTGTTGCATAGAGGATTCTGAGAATGGATCACATTTCACAGAATCTACAGGGAAGGAAGGATTCGTGGACATACTGTACCAAACTAGGGACCTACATAGGGAAATGAAATGTTCTGGGAGAAATTATAAACACCCAAAGTCATTCAAATTTAAGGTTGAAAAACTTGTAGTATTTTTTTGGTGCTGGCACGTTTCTTGTACCGAACTAGCACAAACTTAACAAAAACTATCATTTTAATAAAAACAACAGTTTTACAATGTTTGTAAATGTTATTAATCTCATTTTTCTGCCCAAAATTATTTTAAATTGATTCTGACCTTGTTCTTGCATGGTCTTGTTGCTCGATTGGAACCCCGATTTGACAGTTCGATTGGAACCCTGAGAGTAACATTTCGCCTCTCCATATAGGCTCTCTATACCAAACGCTCCAATCCGATAAAAAAAATTTCCTACATATGCTCCAGCTCACAGTCAAAACGCCATTTCAAGATTTCATAGGACTTTTTCAAATGTTAGGCTTGATTTTGCGGTAATTTACGAAAATGCCCATTTTTGAAACCACCGCACTATGGGGTTTCAGGCGGCCATAAATCGAAAAACCGACATACTCTGATTATTTTTTTGGTATTTTTTTCGAAAATAAACATTCTAACTAAGAAAAATCCGGAGTTTGAAAGTTGTAGGTTCAAAACTCACTGAATTGCAGACCTTCAAAGGCGAAAATGGTAAGAAAAAACATGTTTTTTACAAAAAAAAATGATTATTTTTCATAGTTGTACTGTGTAGCTGTTTATATATTTTTTCCTGCATCATTATATATATTCAGAAAGGTAATTGATTCAACTTTTCAATAACATTTTACAAAACACACTTTTACAGGCTAAAAAAAATAAAAATAAAAAATGATGGATTTTTATTCAAAATTTAATTTTTTTCAACTTAGTTAATGGAGTACTTTTTTGTGTGCATTTGTGCGATCTGAATTTTGCAGCTTAAAATTTGAACCATGTCCTAACTTGTCTCCAAATTTCAAAGTACACTTATGTGCACTTTCTGAGTTATGCCATTTTGAACATTTTGATTCATGCAAGAAAATTAATGATTTCGCGTTTACGCTTGGTTAAAATCACATTATTTACCTGCGGAGGCAGAAATGACGTACCTGCTATGTATGTTTTGAAATTGATTTGATATTCATGACTTTGTTGGTACTAAGATACGTTTAATAAAATTAGAAATTCCTATTCTAAGTATTTTACAGAAACGATTCGTCGAATATTCATATCAGTTAGTTGTTGTGTTCTTTTGAAAGTATTGATAATAATACCGTAGTGTCCCTGTACGATATAACGAAGCACTATTCTGAAAACGTGAGAACTGCTTTCGAGTATATTTGTAAGAATTACAACATTGCAGAACCATCACATGATCAACTCAGGGAAAAACCACAGAGGAAAAACTACGCACGTTGTTCTGTAGCTTCAAAACGAGGTATACAAAAGCCCATAGAAGAAGTTCATATTTTAAGTAATCTAACGACAATCGGTTACATAGTGATTTTGATTTAGAAGAATTTATCGTGGAAAACGTGAATTTTGCAAGTGGATCAATCAAAAACGTGGACGAGAATTAATGCAATGTTCCATAAAATAAACCGTCTAACATTCTAAAACACCGCAAAACACCAATTTTAATTGGTGGGGGAGCGTAAGGGGGGGGGGGGAGGCTTCAAAAAGAGGTGGATTTTAACTCAAGAAAAAGGGGAGGGAGATTGAGCGTAAATCAGAAACTTTAACATAGCATAAACCGCCATTCCGTGCATCAAATAGACAGAGCAAGAATATTAAAATTCACCACTTTAATGCATGTGGCCTCAAATATGAGCATGAGCATGAGCATGAGCATGAGAGATCACCCATGGTTGCCCCTCCGTTGCTGAACAGAACCGTAATATCCTTTCAGCACTAATGACCATAGGCTTCAACAATCTAATGGTGTTTCCCTTATCAACAGCATGTATGAATGCGCTGAAAAGATAAAACACCATGATTGCCAAAACTAGATCAGTTGCGAATAGGTAACAGTCATTGGCCACCAACGGCGCCCGCCATGTCAGTTTGTAGACCTCGAGTTTAAGGGACGGGAATGTTAGTTAGCGCAGGTTGCTACTAGGGCAGCTGATTTACTCTGTGCTTACACCCCACAAGCGCCAGAAACCTGAAAATTTGTTAGTAGGGTAGGGTATTTGGTCAGGATTCATCATAGAAGATGATGATGCGACCCAAAATCATAGTGTTTGTTGAAAGGTATTATATCTTATTCTCAAGGCAAACAATCGGATGCTGCGGATGAGACATTTCCCGTTTATTGGTTGTTAAATTTTAAATTAAATGGTTTAATCTTAGACAGCCGACTGTGGAAAGATAGAACCAAAATCATTTATAATTATAGAATTAAGGATTAAACAGTGTAACTTTTTAAATTGAGATTTTTTTACGAGTTTTAAATGATTGATGGTTAGCGAGGTACTGATTGACGAAGCGAACGACGAGTTACGATGTTTATCGAGCTGAAAAGGCATGATAAGTTTTTTTGTTGTTGCACACCGACGACGAACGCGAAAAATCCTGCGACCCGACGGAACGACATCGCAAATCGGATTCTGCTTCACTTTTCTAAGGGGATAAGGGAAAATCTCCACGGTGTCCTCAAGTTAGTTTCGCTTGGAGTTGGATGGTTTTTGGGAAGGTAAAAGGTTCTAGAATACACTCCAAGCAAGAAAAGCAACTAGCGACGCGACGCGTTGTTACTCCAATTCGATTTACCTAATAACATTAAAAAAATAACTATTTGCTTCCCTTATTAACTCCTCTTGGCCGTGCATGTTTGTAATGTAATTACTATATTATTAAAACACAAAAACCTCGACGAACTCAACCGGCGACGTGCTTTCCGATTCACGGTGATAAAGGAAAGACTGATTTCATCACTACTAGCAAAAAAAATGCTAAAATCGCCATTATTCCGTCAGAGCAATCGCGTGGCCCCGCTGACCACATTCGACTCGATTGTTATGTTTTACGCCATAATTTTTTTTTACACACACACATACACACACACACACACACACACACACACACACATTTTCATACATAAAACAACATAGAACGTGCTCACCGGAGTCCACCAAAAAATGCTCATTGTTGTCCGGTGTCGCCAAGCCCAGCATCACTCTCAGCATGCTACGCAGTTGCCCGCCTTGCTAGGTTAATGTTGTATCCTACTCTCCGGGCAACAGACGAGCGTTGAACGTTGTCCTCCTCTTATCACTTAACACTTTTAGCAATCACAGGGCTGCCACCGCTCCCGGTCTCGTTTCCGCACAAACAGATGCAGCCGCTAACATAAGAACCTAGAAGGAAGCTGCCTCTCTTCATGCGGCAGTTGGCCGCATCCCTCCACAGTACTTAAAACCAGCACAATCCCCCCTCACTGCACACCTATTTTAGCACTCACAACCAACACGATTGAGTTGACGTTTTGTGTCATCGTCAAACCACTTCAATCGAACGCAAAGCCACATAAAGCAAATCAATTTGAAACGTAAACCTAAAATTCTTAAAACACCACTCAATTGGCAGAGTTCGTCGTGCACCAATGAGTATTTTAATTGAAATTTTCGAAACTCGTTTTGTTTATGTTTACATCGCATCACCTCGGAAGACGTCAAAACAACGGCGTGTTTCGCTTCCCCCCTTTGCCGAGCGCGAAGTCAGCCTCCTTTTCACGATGACAGCCGTCACACGCAAACCAAACCGATTCTGAAACGAACAATACAAAGAAGAAGCAGGCACTCAAACCACATTTTTCCTTGAAAAAACCCGAAAATTTCGAAGAAAATCCGTAAATCTTCTTTTTCCTCGGCACACCAACAACCAACACTTTCAAAAAAACACCACCTAGACACACGAAATGCGCAACTACACTTAATAAACCTGAATTATCCACCAGCAAAACAGCATCCAAACCGTACTGTAACGGGCTAACGTTGCCTCTTTAATGCATGTGGCCTCAAATATATGAAAAAATCGAAAATAAAACATTTTTTTTTGAAAAATATCAAAAATCATTTGTTTTCATTATACTAAGTACAAACAACACAAAAAAGTCACAAAAAAGCAAAAAAAAATTTTTGGCCGCTCGCTTATATGGAAATACCCCATAGTGCACCGTAAGTCACTCTTGAGCAGTTCTCTCAGATTTCTGTCATTCGATTTGTTTTGTATTTTTTATACGACTGAAACTTATTTGGTGCCTTCGGTATGCCCAAAGAAGCCATTTTGCATCATTAGTTTGTCCATATAATTTTCCATACAAATTAGGCAGCTGTCCATACAAAAACGATGTATGAAAATTCAAAAATCTGTATCTTTTGAAGGAATTTTTTAATCGATTTGGTGTCTTCGGCAAAATTGTAGGTATGGATATGGACCATACTGAAAAAAAAGATACACAGAAAAAAAATGATTCTTGATTTAACTTTTTGTCACTAAAACTTGATTTGCAAAAAAACACTATTTTTATTTATTTTTTATTTTTTGATATGTTTTAGAGGACATCAAATGCCAACTTTTCAGACATTTTCAGGTTGAGCAAAAAATCTTTGACTGAGTTATGCATTTTTTAATCAATACCGACTGTTTTCAAAAAAGTTCAAAATAATGGCTTCAACTTGAAAACGGTTTTTGATTGCAAATTTGTTTTACATCGAAAAATTAAGTTGAAAAATTTTTGCGACCGATATTTCGATTTTTTGAAAAAATCATTATTGATTAAAATAATCATAACTCGATCAAAGATGTTTTGCACAACCTGGAAATTTCTGAAAAGTTGGCATTTTATGTCCACTAAAACAAATAAAAAAAAAATAGTGTTTTTTTGCAAATCAAGTTTTAGTGACAAAAAGTTGATGAAAAATCACCAAATTTGTTTTACCATGCATCATTTTTTTTTCACTGTAGTCCATATCCATACCTACAACTTTGGGAGCGTTCTTTTATTACGTAACGCAGTAGGGGGGGGGGGGGTCGGAGGCCGTGTTACGCTCCATACAAAATTTTTAAAATGTGTATGGAAATTTTGTTACGAGGGGGGGAGGGGGTCTAAAAGTCCGATTTTTCACGTTACGTAATAAAAGAACGCTCCCTTTGCCGAAGACACCAAATCGATAAAAAAATTCCTTCAAAAGATACATATTTTTGAATTTTCAAATATCGTTTTTGTTTGGACAGCTGCCTAATTTGTATGGAAAATTATATGCAAAATGGCTTCTTTGGGCATACCGAAGGCACCAAAAAAGTTTCAGCCGGATTAAAAAACAAAAAAAAATAAAATTCTAAAAAAGACCGATTTTGAAGAGAATTGCTCTCTTACGGCAAAACAAAAAATCAAGTTTTAGTATTTTTGCCAAAGAAACCCCTAGAATACAAAATTTGACCGATGCGAATTTTTTTTCTGTTAATGCTCTTCTCAAAAGGAATTGCTGTATTATGAAAACAATTGTTGGTTTGTTATGAAAAGGTATCAATCAACATTCCTTCATAAATAATCCACTATTCCAATCTGTTAGATACTTTTCCAGTGTTTTTTTTTTAATTCGTGATAAATATTATTTAACAATCAGAACCTTTTATTTCAGAAAAAAATGTAATTTTACCCCTGGAAATGTGTAATTTTAGTACTTTTCTGGAATAATGTCACTTTTTCAGAATAAATTGAGGAAAAATTACATTGTAAAAGAGGTGGGTAATTCTCTACCAACTCACACGAAATCGGGAAAAGTTGCCCCGACCCCTCTTCGATTTGCGTGAAACTTTGCCCTAAGGGGTAACTTTTGTCCCTGATCACGAAACCGAGGTCCGTTTTTTGATATCTCGTGACGGAGGGGCGGTACGACCCCTTCCATTTTTGAACATGCGAAAAAAGAGGTGTTTTTCAACAATTTGCAGCCTGAAACGGTGATGAGATAGAAGTTTGGTGTCAAAGGGACTTTTATGTAAAATTAGATGCCCGATTTGATGGCGTACTCAGAATTCCGAAAAAACGTATTTTTCATCGAAAAAAACACTTAAAAAGTTTTAAAAATTCTCCCATTTTCCGTTACTCGACTGTAAAAAATTTTGGAACATGTCATTTTATGGGAAATTTAATGTACTATTCGATTCTACATTGACCCAGGAGGGTCATTTTTTCATTTAGAACAAAATTTTTCATTTTAAAATTTCGTGTTTTTTCTAACTTTGCAGGGTTATTTTTTAGAGTGTAACAATGTTCTACAAAGTTGTAGAGCAGACAATTACAAAAATTTTGATGTATAGACATAAGGGGTTTGCTTATAAACATCACGAGTTATCGCGATTTTACGAAAAAAAGTTTTGAAAAAGTTGGTCGTCATCGATCATGGCCGTTCATGGTCACCCGCGACAGACACGGACGACGAAACAAAGAGAAACGCCAAAAGTAACTTTTTCAAAACTTTTTTTCGTAAAATCGCGATAACTCGTGATGTTTATAAGCAAACCCCTTATGTCTATACATCAAAATTTTTGTAATTGTCTGCTCTACAACTTTGTAGAACATTGTTACACTCTAAAAAATAACCCTGCAAAGTTAGAAAAAACACGAAATTTTAAAATGAAAAATTTTGTTCTAAATGAAAAAATGACCCTCCTGGGTCAATGTAGAATCGAATAGTACATTAAATTTCCCATAAAATGACATGTTCCAAAATTTTTTACAGTCGAGTAACGGAAAATGGGAGAATTTTTAAAACTTTTTTAGTGTTTTTTTCGATGAAAAATACGTTTTTTCGGAATTCTGAGTACGCCATCAAATCGGGCGTCTAATTTTACATAAAAGTCCCTTTGACACCAAATTTCTATCTCATCACCGTTTCAGGCTGCAAATTATTGAAAAACACCTCTTTTTTCGCATGTTCAAAAATGGAAGGGGTCGTACCGCCCCTCCGTCACGAGATATCAAAAAACAGACCTCGGATTCGTGATCAGGGACAAAAGTTACCCCTTAGGACAAAGTTTCACGCAAATCGAAGAGGGGTCGGGGCAACTGCTGTGTGAGTTGGCGGAGAATTACCCAGGTAATATTCAACCTTCCAAAATTACACAATTTTAATTTTTTTACCGTGTATATCTAATCTAATCTAATCAGACCCTAGCGCAGCCAATCTTTCGAAGGGATCCTGGAGAGTGCCTTAGGTTAGATGACGCCTAGCTCTCTTCTTGTCATTTATTAACATTTGTAATGCGCCATTGCATTAAAATGCATTGAAACATCACAAGCGTTAAAGCGGCCAGGCCTACTGCGCAAAGCCGTATCGCAGAGATGACTCGTAATAGGGTTGAGTTTGAGCACTGAGTGTTCGAACAACAACACAATTCTGAATCGACAGGGGAGGAAGAAGCGTGGGGACACACCACCATACGCTCCGAGATTTGGTTGTATTCGTTGGGAGCACCATTCTAAGAAGGTTTGGTACTCCGGGACCCTCTGGGATGGGACATTGTATTTCCACGAATGCCCTGGACACTATTTGCCGTGGTTATAGCGCCACAACTCGCTCTTTTTTTACCGTGTATATATGTAAGAAATAAAATAAGTTTTAGCAAAATGTTCCATTTAAAAAAATCCAAAATATTTTTTTTTTCAAAGATGACTCCTGCAAAAAAATGGTTGCCATCGCAGAAAAATAAACTTCAAAAATTTGTTCATGATTGCCTGCCTTATTACATTTTATTATACGTCATTCTTATTTGAGAAAAAGTTATATTATTCACCTTTATGAAAAAAAAAACAGTATTCATTAAAATATTATTTGTTTAAAATTAGTTTGAATTTGGCACTTGAGATTTCGATAGCAAATGATAGAAACCTTTTTTGTAGGCTTTAGATTGGCCTAACAAGTGTTCAAGTTCTTCTTGCAATGTTAAAATACGAAAAAAGAACGTAGACGATGCTTGGGTCCTCAACCCTTAAATGTCCTGATAAAAACTCCAATATCAAACTCTTTTAGCAATTTTTAAATAAAAATGTATCTTAAATAGACTAGCAGCATGATTTTCTTATCTGAGCCATTTAATAACCATTCCCGGCATAAAGCGTCCCAAAAATGAAGTCCGCTTCCGGAATAGATTTGCGCTCCGTTTTTTCTCGACCACCATCATCCCATTCCGGGGAGACCGTTTTCCAACCGTGCCATCGCGGGCCGTCGTAAATTTGGACGTAAAATCCTCGTGAAAGTCTTGCGTTATCAAATTTCAATTAGGCTGGTACAAATATTTTTAAAAGTTTTTGTCACCCCCCCCTTCAAAATTGGCCCGAAAAATCAGGGGGCAAAAAAAATATTTTTACAATAAACTTCAAAATTTTAATGAAAATTCAAATGCAACCAGCTGAAATCAAATTAAAATACATTCTCCTGCGTTTAAAATAATTTTTAGCATGTTTGGGTTTGTTAAAAAATCTTAAGATTTTTTGAAAATTTTCGATGCAAAATCTTTTTTTTCGATACAATTTTTGTTTTTGTCAGATCTTAGATTTTTTGAAAACTAATGATTGCAAAACAACTGAACTAGTGTAAAATGCATTTTAAAACACTTTTTTCATTTAAATGTGAAGACTATGGCTTGTTATTTAAATTTTTATATTTTTTTATTTTTTTGCCCCCCCCTTGACCTCGGCCAGGGCCGAGGGACAAAAACTTTTTTAAATATTTGCATCGGCCTTAGAGACTAGCAAATTTCAATCCCACCCCCTCTCCATTTTTGCTAGTCATCAAATACACACACACACACACACACACACTCCGAAATAGAAACCGCACATGAATAAAATCGATTATTTTTTGCTGCTTTAAAGACCCCCCTACCGCCCCTTGGATCCTTGGATCCCTTGGGCCTCGCGTGGAGCTTAGTCTCGTCGTCCTGCGGCCCGTCGATGGCCCACTGCAATCGACTCGCCAACTCTGGACGGAGACACAAATAATGGGATAATAATAGGACTCTCATGTGGCGGGCCGGCTGGGTGTGAGTGTGGCAAATTTGCACCAGAAGAAAAAAAAAAGTTTGTTTCAAAAAGGACAAAAATAATGAAAAATACATGAAAAATTAAGAAAAAACAAAATTTGAGTAGTTTTTTAACTGTGCACCATTTACATTTCTAATGATACCGAACTCTTGTCTCGTGACAGGCGATGACGATGACGTTGAAAGGAACTTTGGAAAGGAGCCAAGTTTTTTTTTGCTGCTGTAATACCCTAGCACGAGGATATTTGAGTGCCGTTGCGAATGGTCCGTGTGAAGAAATTATGCACGGTGAATTATGTTTGGTGAACTCGAAACGACTGAGTTAATCCAGGAAAGCAATTCATTGTATGCTTAATGTGATTAAATGAGAACCACTCATTTGGTTGCTCCTTGTGTACTTAAGTAGAAAACTGGCCTGTCATACTTTGTATTGTTATAACCCTTAAAAAGAGTCTAAATTATTCTACCTTTCACTTATATTTTTTATCAGAAATGAATTGAGTGGCGAAGTTTGTATCGACTTGTAATTTTTTTATTGAACTATGAATACAAAGAGACGAGTTGTTCCTTTTAATTCCGCTATATATTTTTAATATCTTGACAGATACGTATTTCGTCTACTACTTGCAGACTTCATCAGTGTTCTGTTCTCGACGTACGTATCTGTCAAGATATTAAAAATATATAGCGGAATTAAAAGGAACAACTCGTCTCTTTGTATTCATAGTAATGCATTCTGCTAAAACGCTCAACCAAACCAAAATTTTTATTGAAATTAACGCACATGTCTAATGTGAGCCTTTTTACATTGCTAATCGCTTTTTTAATTCCATGGTCACACTCAACTATATAAATGCATGACATTTTCAAGTATGGTCGCGCCCCTGATTGTACGCTATTTGTGTAGTTAAGCTGTATTTGCTTCTAGTGGATTAGGATAATTATAATTAACGGAGGGACTGTGTTGTACTACCCAACGACACGATATCATCAGTCATGCACAAGCAGGGCCATGTGTTTGATTTTTTCACGATCAATTTTTTTTTTCTCAGTTTTTAACGTTTTCTAAATAAAAAAAAGCAATATGAAAACTAGAATTTCGCAAAAAACAACCAGATTTTAAATTTTGTACTTTGATTATTCTCCGCCAGCTCACACAGCTGTTGCTCCGACCGCTCTTTGATTGGCTTGAAACTTAAATTTTTGAACATGCGATAAAATACAAGTTTTTTCAATAATTTGCACCCTGAAATGGGATGAGATGGAAATTTGGTGTCAAATGAACTTTTATTTGAAATAGGACCCCAAATTTGTTTACGTTCTCAAACATCCAGAAAACGTATTCTTCATCGAAACAAAAACACGAAAAAAGTTTTAAAAGTGCTGTAATTTTCCGTTAATCAACTGTAAAAAAATTGGAACATGTCTTTTTAAGGGAATTTTAATTAACTTAACATTAATCGAAAAGGATCTTTTTTTTTCTTTCTAAAATTTCGTGTTTTTTTCTAATTTTGCAGAGTTATTTTTTAGAGTGTAAAAATGTTCTTTATAGTTCTAGAACAGACAATTACAAAAAAAATTGATATAGAAACATAAGGGATATTTTTTCAAACCTTTTATTCCGTAAAATCGCGATTACTCGTGACGGTTACAAGCAAACCCCTTACATTGTTTTGTCTACAATATTGTTGAAAATTGTTACACTCTAAAAACTAACCATACTATGTTAGGAAAAAAACACGAAAAATGAGCATGTGGATATTGAATTATCTGTACTTTGTGAAGGGATTGCCTGATCGAATTGGTGTCTTAGACAAAGTTTTTAGATGTGATGAGGATTTTTTAGAAAAGTCCTAGGTACATAGAGGAAAAATATCAGATTTTTTTTAATTTTACATTTTATCACTTAGAGTTGAATTTCAATATTCAAAATTACACTAAATTTGCACAATATGTGTGCCATAAACCCGGATGTCATTGGCAGAATTTCAATGATTTTTGGAATATTGTTCAACTATTAAGGTTTGTCTCAAGATTATCAAATCATGTACTGGGGTTACCCATATTTTTTTATGGAAAAAATTGATAGAGATTTAATTTTTTTTTATGGAAAAAATTGATAGAGATTAAAAAAAAACTACCTAGTTGCGTTTGAATGTTTTTTTATTAAAAAAAAAAAATGATATTATTTGGTTAACTTTTAAGGCCTTCCATAGGCTTCATCCATATACTGCCCCTGATCGCATAAATGTCCCATATGCATTTTCATCGCTTTTGAGTTATTGGTGCAGTTTGGTTCAAAATCTGTGATCTTTCAGAAAAGCATCCAACATCCAGTACTTTGTTCTAGAAATCAGGAGGAAATCCAGTTTTTTTTCATGAAAACTACAAATGCGTTTTTTTCAGCTTGCTGTTTTTGCATACATTTATGCGAACAGCCAACAGCCACGCTAAAATCAGCCAAAATTGCAAAATGAGATTTTTTCAATGTACTTTGATCGAGTTTCAGTGTTGCGATGATTCTGAAAATCTTCATACCTACGACCTAAAATGGCTTTCATGGCCTACTTAAAACCTAAAAAAAATGGAACAATCATTCTGAAATCTTTAACCATTTCTAATTTTATTTCGCTTTGTAAAATTGATTGTAAAATATTTAAAATAAATTGTGTATCGTATATTTTTATCAAAACGAAACTTTTAGACTTTTTGCAAATATAGAATTTTTAGACCATAGATCGGAAAAATAAATGTAGTTTAAGGAATAAAAATATTTTCATAAATTTATTGATGTTTAGAAAATTTTTGGTTACAGGCATTTTTTTTGGCAAAAGTAATATGTAAAACACACTACCGCCTCGTATCACTTCCTTTTGCTGGGTATGGGACATTTCACCGAAGGTCATTTCGCCGAATGTCGTTTCGCCGAATTGACAAAAAAAATCGTAAAAAAAACTGTATAAAAAGAACACAAATTATATTAAGAGTATTTTGAAAAAATTATAATATTTATACCTTGTAGGGAGTTTTTGAATTCTTTTTTAAAAAATTTTAGCTTTTTGTATGTTATTATGTTATTTTTACATTACTACGTGTACAAACAATTGCGTACAAAATAATCGAGTTAAAAACAATTTTGTGAGTTTTGGCATTTTTTCAAACATAAGCAGTTATTTAATTTCAGCATACAATTTTATATCATTTCTGTGATTGATAATTTTGATTAATTTCTGATAGTTTTTCAGTTTTTTATTTTCTAAGCATTTAATTTGTATAATTTTTGGGAGTTTTTGCATTCTTTCTAACATGAGCAGTTCTTTTAATTTTCTGCTTATAATTTTGATTATTTCTGTTTGTTTTTGCATTCTTTGTTCTTAAAGCATATTATGTGCATAATTGTTGTGAGTTTTTGCATTCTTTCAATCATGAGCAGTTCTTTTGATTTTTAGCATAACATTTTGAAATAATTCTCTTAGTTTTTGCATTCTTTATTTTTTAATGAATATTTTTTGAATTACCGTAAACTGGGGTCAATCGGGACACATGGGACGAATTGGGACAGCAGTTTTAACCATGTTGGAGCACAATATTTTGATTTTCTGGTTGGGTTCGGTTAGAACAGACTCAGACCAACAAAAAGTGTACATCCGTTTTCAAATTTAAAAGCTTTAAGTGCTCTAAAAACTGATGTCCCTATTTAGACTACGGTATTTCTATATGTTTTTGCATTCTTTGAAACATGAGCAGTATTTTGTAGTTTCAGTATGTAGTTTAGAATAGTTTCTGTAAGTTTCTTGCATTCTTTATTAAGTAAATAATTTATTTTCTTTCTTTGAGTTTTAACTTCCAAACCTAAGCAATTCTTTTAATGTTGAACAAATCATTTGGATTAACTTAGTTTTTACATTCTTTATTTTTTAAGCATATTATTTGTATTATTTCTTTGAGTTTTTGCATCCTTTAAAACATGAGACGTTCTTTACCTTTTACAGTATTATACACCCAAAATTCCGAGTCGAGAGAATCGTTCCCTCAAAATTTATTGAGGGCTCAGAGCCAAAATCGAGAGAATGTGGTGGCCGAGGCAGTAAAGTCCTTGGGTTAGTATGTTAAAGGTCTACGATTCGATTCTCGTAGTCGACACTTTTGGTTTTTTGTTTTGACGGATGAACTTTTTTTTGCAAATGAACCTCGAGAGGATAATTCTTTCGCCCATCTCGAGCTGTGTTCTCTGTGTCCGTAAATGGTACCACTATTCTTTCGTCTCGAGGCCATTATTCTCTCGGACAACCGCTGCCCAGTTTTGGGTGTATTATTATCTTGCCACTCAGTCTCGACTTCGCATTAGTGAGTTACAAGATGGCACTGCAACGAAAAAATAGCATACATTATACCAAAAAGTTAATTTTTCAGGCAATTCGGCGAAACGTCCATTCGGCGAAATGACATTCGGCGAAATGTACCAGATCCCCTTTCGCCTTTTTGACTTTCTTGCTAATTCATATTTTTGCTGTCACTTTTTCAAGTTTTGTTTGTTCATCACATTTTATGCAATAATAATACCATAATCATTTAAACTGTAGAAAACTAGCAGTGCATAGTTAGTAAAAACACAGACAAAGTTAGTCCCTGGTAAAAAATACATTTTTAAAATAAAGCAAAGTTTCACAAAGCGACACAGATGTTGGTGATTTTCATTAGGGATTGTTGAAAGATTTTGCGTAAAATAATGTGTATTATTACGTAAGGAACTGGTGAATTATCATCAGTTTATGGTAAATTTGCATCAGGTTAACATTTTTGTATATTTTTTAAGGTAAAATTACTCAAAAAAAGGCAATATTCAACCAACCAAATTTTCAACCTTTCAAAATTAAAAATATTTTTGCTCTGAAGTTCCAATCCTAACATTTTGAGAAATTCTATAATTTCCTCTTTCCAGTGCTTATGAATGATCAAAAATGGATTGAAAAATGAAACATTAGCGAATTTAATTTATGCTGTTCCTTTCAGTCTTGACAGATTGATGATCCCTTAAACCTAAACTCTGCGCTTCGAAAAAACGCATTGCAGGCATCTCTCTTGGCGCATGGTAAAATTTATAATTTCTACCAATTCTAAGTTACATACAAACAAATTTCGCTCAAAACTGGCACAGATGCTTAACATAACACAAAAATTGTTTTTTGCTTGTGGAGTAGGGGGCCGTTTTATTTGGACACCCAACTGAACAGTCATTACTGATATATGACATTTTCGATCTGAGGGAATGAAATATGCAAATTTAGACTCAAGTTTTTTTTTGTGTACTTGTACGTTTCCCCATAGCAAATACCGCCCACGACTAACTAAATAGTTAACGCAATGAAAAGATGTGCGTGCTCATAATCTTAAACCCAGTCAACACTTACACCGTCACGTCTGTTTGTCTTTGTCTAATCCAGGACCTTCCAGGATATGGTCTCGTTTGCAGCCCGCCTCGGGCCGTGGCCGTGGAAGCAAACAGGAAATGCGCCATCATTGATGCATCTTGCATTTCATCCCTCGCCACAATATAGGGTACTCCGCACCATTCCGGGGGACCCCTTTTGGCTGCTGGGTTGAGAAACTCCCACAGGATAACAATTAGATGCACCACCCTAGTACCGCCTCCGCCCGGGTACGGGGAGACCATATTTCATTCCGGAAAACGTGTTGTTAGGGGGCGGAAATGGAACCGGAAATGGGCGGCCACTGGAATTGCTGAATTTAGGTCAATTATCTCGAATGGCGCAAGCGATGATGGCGACAACGACGACGACGACATTATCGTCCCGTTGTAGCGAGACCCTTGGAACCGTTTTTGTGGTGGATTTATTACAGAGTGAGGGCAACCCTTTAACACTCCTCCGTCCAAGGCATCCCGTACTTACACGAACGACCAAGGCGGAAAAAAAGTTGGAACGCTAACTTCAACTCGCTGGTTCTCAGCCAAAACTCAACCAATCTGGATGATTCCTTTTTCCAGAGATTTGTACGGATCTCCAGATGAGCCTAGAACTTTGCAGATCTCGATTTGATCAATCCTCTAATTACTACGACTAAATTAGTCGGAGCAACTTTTTTTCCGCGTGTATTTCCGAAAAGCGACTCAAGCGGGAACATTTTTGCTACGCTGAAAAATTCAATAACTTTGCTAAAATGTTAGCAAAACCCATAAAATTATATATCAAAATTTCCGTTATGATCTCAGGATTATGATGAGCTTCTCAAATTTCAATTATTTTCACACAAAAATCACAAAACTACGTAAAACTACAGAAAAAATAAAAATGCCTCATTTTATGACTAGAACTTTATGGTAAAATCATTGATTTCATTGATTTTTTTATGAAAATGTTTCAAATGATCTAAATTATATGTTTCAGAATCATTCTGAGTGTGTTTTTCCTGAATACTACAAAATTTTACCAAAACTACGTAAAATACAGAAAATTTGATACATTCCTTTAGAACTTTATTTGCTTCATGGTAAAATCATTGATTTATTTTATGAAAATGTTTCAAATAATCTAAATTACAAGTTTCCGAATTATTCTGAATATGATTCTTCCTGAGTACTACAAAATTTTACCAAAACCACGTAAATTACAGAAAATTTGATAGTTTCCTTTAGAACTTTATTTGCTTCATGATAAAATCATTGATTTATTTTATGAAAATGTTTCAAATGATCTAAATTACAAGTTTCCGAATTATTCTGAGTGTGATTCTTACTGAGTACTACAAAATTTTACCAAAACTACGTAAAATACAGAAAATTTGATACTTTCCTTTAAAACTTTATTTGCTTCATGATAAAATCATTGATTTATTTTATGAAAATGTTTCAAATGATCTAAATTACAAGATTCCGAATTATTCTGAGTGTGATTCTTACTGAGTACTACAATATTTTACAAAAACTACGTAAAATACAGAAAATTTGATACTTTCCTTTAGAACTTTATTTGCTTCATGATAAAATCATTGATTTATTTTATGAAAATGTTTCAAATGATCTAAATTACAAGTTTCCGAATTATTCTGAGTGTGATTCTTACTGAGTACTACAATATTTTACAAAAACTACGTAAAATACAGAAATTTTGATACTTTCCTTTAGAACTTTATTTGCTTCATGATAAAATCATTGATTTATTTTATGAAAATGTTTCAAATGATCTAAATTACAAGATTCCGAATTATTCTGAGTGTGATTCTTACTGAGTACTACAAAATTTTACCAAAACTACGTAAAATACAGAAAATTTGATACTTTCCTTTAGAACTTTATTTGCTTCATGATAAAATCATTGATTTATTTTATGAAAATGTTTCAAATGATCTAAATTACAAGTTTCCGAATTATTCTGAGTGTGATTCTTACTGAGTACTACAATATTTTACAAAAACTACGTAAAATACAGAAATTTTGATACTTTCCTTTAGAACTTTATTTGCTTCATGATAAAATCATTGATTTATTTTATGAAAATGTTTCAAATGATCTAAATTACAAGATTCCGAATTATTCTGAGTGTGATTCTTACTGAGTACTACAAAATTTTACCAAAACTACGTAAAATACAGAAAATTTGATACTTTCCTTTAGAACTTTATTTGCTTCATGATAAAATCATTGATTTATTTTATGAAAATGTTTCAAATGATCTAAATTACAAGTTTCCGAATTATTCTGAGTGTGATTCTTACTGAGTACTACAAAATTTTACCAAAACTACGTAAAATACAGAAAATTTGATACTTTCCTTTAGAACTTTATTTGCTACATGATAAAATCATTGATTTAGTTTATGAAAATGTTTAAAATGGTCTAAATCATAAGTTTCCGAATCATTCTGAGTGTGTTTTCATCCTGAATACTACAAAATTTTACCAAAACCACGTAAAATACAGAAAATTTGATACTTTCCTTTAAAACTTTATTTGCTTCATGATAAAATCTTTGATTTATTTTATCAAAATGTTTCAAATGATCTAAATTACAAGTTTCCGAATTATTCTGAGTGTGATTCTTACTGAGTACTACAAAATTTTACCAAAACTACGTAAAATACAGAAAATTTGATACTTTCCTTTAGAACTTTATTTGCTTCATGATAAAATCATTGATTTAGTTTATGAAAATGTTTCAAATGATTTAAATTATAAGTTTCCGAATTTTTCTGAGTGTGTTTCTTCCTGAATACTACAAAATTTCACCAAAACTACGTAAAATACAGAAAATTTCACAGTTCTGTAAAAAAATCATCTGTTGTAGGAAAATTTGATATTTTTTTTTATGAAAATCTTTCAAAACACCCATGAGCAAGTCACTGAGATTTCGGTCATTGTATTTTTTGTATTTTTTAATCCGGCTGAAACTATTTTGGTGCCTTCGGTATGCCCAAAGAAGCCATTTTGCATCATTAGTTCGTTCATATAATTTTTCATACAAATTTGTCAGCTGTCCATACAAAAATGATATTCGAAAATTCAAAAATCTGTTTCATTTGATGAAATTTTTTGATTGGTTTGGTGTCTTCGGCAAAGTTGTAGGTATGGAAATAGACTACACTGAAAAAAAGTAATACACGGTAAACAAAAATTTGGTGATTTTCAATTTCACTTTTTGTCACTAAAACTTGATTTGCAAAAGACACTGGGTAATTCTCCGCCAACTCACACAGCAGTTGCCCCGACCCCTCTTCGATTTGCGTGAAACTTTGTCCTAAGGGGTAACGTTTGTCCCTGATCACGAATCCGAGGTCCGTTTTTTGATATCTCGTGACGGAGGGGCGGTACGACCCCTTCCATTTTTGAGCATGTGAAAAAAGAGGTGTTTTTCAATAATTTGCAGCCTGAAACGGTGATGAGATAGAAATTTGGTGTCAAAGGGACTTTTATGTAAAATTAGACGCCCGATTTGATGGCATACTCAGAATTCCGAAAAAACGTATTTTTCATCGAAAAAAACACTAAAAAAGTTAGAAAAATTCTCCCATTTTCCGTTACTCGACTGTAAAAATTTTTGGAACATGTCATTTTATGGGAAATTTAATGTACTTTTTGAATCTACTTTGTCCCAGAAGGGTCATTTTTTCATTTAGAACAAAATTTTTCATTTTAAAATTTCGTGTTTTTTCTAACTTTGCAGGGTTATTTTTTAGAGTGTAACAATGTTCTACAAAGTTGTAAAGCAGACAATTACAAAAATTTTGATATATAGACATAAGGGGTTTGCTTATAAACATCACGAGTTATCGCGATTTTACGAAAAAATGTTTTGAAAAAGTTGGTCGTCATCGATCATGGCCGTTCATGGTCACCCGCGACAGACACGGACGACGAAACAAAGAGAAACGCAAAAAAAAACTTTTTCAAAACTTTTTTTCGTAAAATCGCGATAACTCGTGATGTTTATAAGCAAACCCCTTGTGTCTATATATCAAAATTTTTGTAATTGTCTGCTCTACAACTTTGTAGAACATTGTTACACTCTAAAAAATAACCCTGCAAAGTTAGAAAAAACACGAAATTTTAAAATGAAAAATTTTGTTCTAGATGAAAAAATGACCCTTCTGGGACAACGTAGATTCGAAAAGTACATTAAATTTCCCATAAATTGACATGTTCCAAAAATTTTTACAGTCGAGTAACGGAAAATGGGACAATTTTTAAAACTTTTTTAGTGTTTTTTTCGATGAAAAATACGTTTTTTCGGAATTCTGAGTACGCCATCAAATCGGGTGTCTAATTTTACATAAAAGTCCCTTTGACACCAAATTTCTATCTCATCACCGTTTCAGGCTGCAAATTATTGAAAAACACCTCTTTTTTCGCATGTTCAAAAATGGAAGGGTTCGTACCGCCCCTCCGTCACGAGATATCAAAAAACGGACCTCGGATTCGTGATCAGGGACAAAAGTTACCCCTTAGGACAAAGTTTCAAGCAAATCGAAGAGGGGTCGGGGCAACTTTTCCCGATTTCGTGTGAGTTGGTAGAGAATTACCCCACTATTTTTAATTTTTTTTATTTTCTGATATGTTATTTTCTGATTCTGATATGATATGAAGTCCTCTATCAAATGCCAACTTTTCAGGAATTTACAGAATGGGCAAAAAAATCTTTGACCGAGTTATAAATTTTGAATCAATATAGATTTAAAAAAAATCGAAACATTCGTCGCAAAAATGTTTCAACTTCATTTATCGATGTAAAATCGAATTTTCAATCTAAAAGTATGTTAGTGATTTTTTTATAAAGTGCACCGTTTTCAAGTTATAGTCATTCTTAGGTAAATTTTTTGAAAAGAAGTCGCAGTTGTTCATTTTTAAAATTAGTGCCCTTATTTTTGAAAAGCTAAGAAAATTTTCTATATTTTTGAACTTTGTTGATACGACCCTTAGTTGCTGAGATATTGCCATTCAAAGGTTAAAAAACAGGAAAATTCATGTTTTCTAAGTCTCACCCAAACAACCCACCATTTTCTAATGTCGATATCTCAGCAACTAGTGGTCCGATTTACAATGTTGGAATATGAAACATTTGTGAAATTTTTCGATCTTTTCGAAAAAAATATTTTCAAAAATTTAAAATCAAGACTAACATTTCAAAAGGGCATAATATTGAATGCTAGGCCCTTTTAAAAATATTTTCAGCTTTTCAAAAATATTTTTTTCAAAGGTGGGCAAACATGGGCACTTATTTAAAAAAATGAATAACTGCGACTTTTTTCAAAAAAGTTACCTAAAAATAGCTTGACTTGAAAACTTGCACTTTATAAAAAAAATCACTGAAGCTCTTTTCGATTGCAAATTCGATTTTACATCGAAAAATGAAGATGAAAGTTTTTTGCGAACAATAGTTCGATTTGTTGAAAAAATCTGTATTGATTCAAAAAATCATAGCTCGGTCAAAGATGTTTTGTCCATTCTGGAAATTTCTGAAAAGTTGGCATTTGATATCCTCTAAAACATATCAAAAAATAAAAAAAATAAAAAGAGTATTTTTTTTTGCAAATTAAGTTTTAGTGACAAAAAGTAAAATTAAAAATCACCAAATTTTTTTACCGTGTATCATTTTTTTTCAGTGTAGTCCATATCCATACCTACAACTTTGCCGAAGACACTAAATCGATCAAAAAATTCCTTCCATGGATACAGATTTTTTAATTTTCACATTTCACATATCATTTTTGTATGGACAGCTGCCAAATTTGTATGGAAAATTAAATGAACGAACCAATGATGCAAAATTGCTTATTTGGGCATACCGAAGACACCAAAATAGTTTCAGCCGGATTTAAAATACAAAAAATATAATTAAAGAAAAAAGACTGATTCTGTAGAGAACTGCTCCCATACAATAAGCTTCCAAAACAATGCTCTACATTCTAATCAGGGCTGTGGAGCCGGAGTCGGAGTCGGAGCCGGAGTCGGTGGAGTCGGGTCTTTTTGGGGATCTGGAGTCGGAGTCGGAGTCGGAGTCGTCAAAACTCTAACAGCTGGAGTCGGAGTCGGAGCCGGAGTCGGCTAAATTTTAAGAGCTGGAGTCGGAGTCGGAGTCGGAGCCGAGGATTTCTGATAACCCGGAGTCGGAGTCGGAGCCGGAGTTATCTTAAATTCAACAAAAAATATGTTTTTTTAATTGTTCAGTATTTCCTATAGAACAGCTTAATTTACAAAACATCTTATATTTTTAATTGATTTATCAGATGCCATTGTGTTTTTGAAGCTTTTTATTGTGATTGAAAAGCTCTAATTGTGTTATTACACTATAATCACTAAATGATAACCTCTTACCCAAGTGTGTAGTATCATAATTTAAAAAATAATAAAAAAAATATATATTGGTTATGTAGTCAGACATATCTAATTGATTTTTGAATGCTTCCTTTTGCCTATATTTATGTGCCCTTTCATTTCAAATTTGACCAAATTTCATCCAGTTATTTCTGAAAAAAAGTACACACACAGTCATCTTTTACCCCGATAGCATATGTGTTGGTACGAGATACATAAAAAGATTAAAAAATAGTAATCACTGTTTTTGCAAATCGAAAAAGAGTCACTGACAGTTTAACTTTTGTAACAAATAATCAACGATAATAACAATCTCTTACTTGAAACTCAACATGCGCATTTTGTTTATCACTAAGTACAAGAAAATCAATATGCTGCATTTAAAATAATTGAAACTAACAAAAAATATCAAAAGAAGTTGAAACTAATTTTGAATTAATCATTGATTGTTAATTTTGATGTTTATTTTAGTTAAACTATTTTGATATCGTTGCAAATTATCGTTGAACAAATCTCAAGAATTCAGTACAAAAATGAACTAATAAAAAAATTTATAGAACAAAATGCAGGATTTTAATTAATTTTTCAAATATTATACAAAAAACAAAATCAAAATATTATCAACTGGTACGAATTTTCTCATACTGTATGTCCCACGCCAATATGACGCAAGGTGATAATCATTGCATAACATTGTACCTTAAAAAATTAAATATTTGTCACCTAGAAAATATTTTACTTGTGGATATTTGTTTTTTATTATATTTTAAGTTTTTTCATATATTTTGATGGAGGCGCAAGATCATTCATAAAGCTTCGTTTTAGGTGAAGATTCACGAAGTATCGTGCGCCTCCTTTTTAAAGTACATAAAATTTTAAAATTAAAATAAATTAAAAATTTCCAGAGTAAAATATTTTCCTAGTCACAGATATTTGAAAAGGACATCTTAAGCGTCCTTTCCACGAAGAAATTGTTTAGATACATTGATTTGCAATAATAATCTCCTTCAGCCATGGCGTGATGTCCATGTACGTCTTAAAAAAAACAAAAAAAAAATGTTTCGTTTAAAATTGTCATTTTAAAAACAAGGTGCTTGTCACTGTGCTTCTTACAAATGTCAGCCTGAAAGTGAGCAAATTGAATTTTAATGTTCAATAGATAATTAGGGCCAGGTTTCTTTTAGTTATACTTTCAAAAATAACAATTTAATATTTAAATTTATTAGCTTTGAAAAAAATATTTTCAAATTTGAGGTTAAGCAAATAAATCCAAATTTACTTACAAAACTGTTCTTCTCAAAATGCCTCTAAAACTGAAGATATTTTTTGATTTCTGCTTCCATAACGTATAAAACTTGTAACCTAGAAACTTTTTTTCCGTTTATTTACTTTACTTTACTTTTACATGACTTATTTTTCTTGATAAAAACATGACGCTTAGAGAGTGTTCAACTAATCCTATTTATCAATGTTTTAAAAATAATTAACTAATAATAGTTAACTAACTTTTAAAACATTTAAAAATATGTGGAGTCGGAGTCGGAGCCAACAATTTGTTGAAAGCTGGAGTCGGAGTCGGAGTCGGAGTCGGCTAGAGTTGGTAGGCCGGAGTCGGAGTCGGAGTCGGAGCCAACCATTTGTTGGAAGCCGGAGCCGGAGTCGGAGTCGGAGTCGGCTAATCTGAGAAAGCCGGAGTCGGAGTCGGAGTCGGAGTCGTTTGAAATATGACCCGACTCCGCAGCCCTGATTCTAATACCAACATAAAATTATAAAACTTTCTGTATTTTACGAAGTTTTGGTAATTTATTTTTAGTATTCAGGAAGAAACGCACTGAGAATGATTCAGGAACTTATAATTTAGATCATTTGAAAAAGCATCATGAAATAAATCAATGATTTTACCATGAAGCAAATAAAGTTCTAAAGAAAAGTATAAAATTTTCTGTATTTTACGTAGTTTTGGGAGAATTTTTTAGTATTCAGGAAGAATCACACTCAGAAAAATTCGGAAACTTATAATTTAGATCATTTGAAACATTTTCATAAACTAAATCAATGATTTTATCATGAAGCAAATAAAGTTCTAAAGGAAAGTATCAAATTTTCTGTATTTTACGTAGTTTTGGTAAAATTTTGTAGTACTCAGTAAGAATCACACTCAGAATAATTCGGAAACTTGTAATTTATATCATTTGAAACATTTTCATAAAATAAATCAATGATTTTATCATGAAGCAAATAAAGTTCTAAAGGAAACTATCAAATTTTCTGTAATTTACGTGGTTTTGGTAAAATTTTGTAGTACTCAGTAAGAATCACACTCAGAATAATTCGGAAACTTGTAATTTAGATTATTTGAAACATTTTCATAAAATAAATCAATGATTTTATCATGAAGCAAATACAGTTCTAAAGGAATGTATCAAATTTTCTGTATTTTACGTAGTTTTGGTAAATTTTTTTAGTATTCAGGAAAAAACACACTCAGAATGATTCTGAAACATATAATTTAGATCATTTGAAACATTTTCATAAAAAAATCAATGAAATCAATGATTTTACCATAAAGTTCTAGTCATAAAATGAGGCATTTTTATTTCTTCTGTAGTTTTACGTAGTTTTGTGATTTTTTTGTGAAAATAATTGAAATTTGAGAAGCTCATCATAATCCTGAGATCATAACGGAAATTTTGATATATAATTTTATGGGTTTTGCTAACATTTTAGCAAAGTTATTGTATTTTTCAGCGTAGCAAAAATGTTCCCGCTTGAGTCGCTTTTCGGAAATACACGCGGAAAAAAAGTTGCTCCGACTAATTTAGTCGTAGTAATTAGAGGATTGATCAAATCGAGATCTGCAAAGTTCTAGGCTCATCTGGAGATCCGTACAAATCTCTGGAAGAAGGAATCATCCAGATTGGTTGAGTTTTGGCTGAGAACCAGCGAGTTGAAGTTAGCGTTCCAACTTTTTTTCCGCCTTGGACGGAGGAGTGTTAATCGTAGAGAGCCTATATGGAGAGGCGAAATGTCACTCTCAGGGTTCCAATCGAACTGTCAAATCGGGGTTCCAATCGAGCAACAAGACTATGCAAGAACTAGGTTGGAATCAATTTAAAATAATTTTGGGCAATAAACGAGAATTATAACAATCACAAACATTTTAAAACTGTTGTTTATAATAATCTGGTAGTTTTTGTAATGTTTGTGCTTGTTCGGTGCAAGAAACGCGCCAGAACCAAAGAAAAACCACAAGTTTTTCAACCTTAAATTTGCATGACTTTGGGTGTTTGAAATTTCTCCCAGAACATTTCATTTCCCTATATAGGTCCCTATTTAATCGGCTTGCTTGAAGGTTTGTTTGAAAGGTCTTCTAAAGCCATCAAAAGTTAAAGTTGCAGAGAAATATTTCGGAAGCGATACATCCTGTTCAAAATTAATACTCGGTATTTGCTCGAATTCTGTGGATTCGAAGGTCATTTGCCTACCAGAAAAGTACAACCAATTGTTTGTCCACGTTTAACGACTGTTTATATTTGCTAAACTAACTCCAATTTCTTCTTCTCTTCTTCCAGGTTGGCAGCGGCTCAAGAAGCGGCTCTCCAGGGCAACGGGGGCCAGTTTGGTCGCAAAGGAGGCCACTACTTAGCTGATAAGATGGGCGGCCCCAGTAGTCAGGGGGGCCAGCCTCCCGCGGGAGGTGGGCCCACGTCGCTCTTCATCCTCTCCGAGGATAACATCATTAGGAAGTGAGTATTGCGTTGCAGCGCAGCGCAGCGAGTTGTAACATCTGTCACGTTAATTTGAGACGTAAATTGGGAAAATTCGCTGAAAATCAACAGCCGAAATAGACGTTGGTGTCGAGCTTGGGCTAAAAAATGAAAACATGCCAATTCAAATATGTTGTATTTGCCTTAAAATGTAAAAGTTTGATGCAATAATTTTAAAATGTTTGTACCTGCTTTTAAAAAAGGTCTATGAGAGTATAAAAAAAACTCAGCATGAATTTTCTGATAGATTTGTCGTCTTCAAATTTCCCGGGAAATCTCGAGAAGTTTGATTTTTTTTTAAAGTTGTTCAAATCTTGATTCCAAGGAATACTTTCCCACATAATTGAATTGTATATTAAAAATTCAAAACAATTATTAACATCAATTAATGGCGTAAAAAAACAATTAAAAGTAGTTTATGCAACAAGTTGCAAAAAGAAATTTTTTTCAGCACGAGTAAATACGACGAATGCTGAACAAATCAAGTTTTGCAACGATTTCCATACAACATTTTTTGCAATTCCAAAAAACACCCTTTGAGTTGAATTTTAAATCAAATGCTCATTTATTTTGTCAATAATCGTATAAATAAAAAAAAAAAAGTTGAAAGTTACTCTTCAAAACAAGTGCAGCAAAATATAAATTTTCAGCATTTATTTAGAATTGTAATGCTATTCGATTAAGTAATTTTTGGTACAGAAAAGTAGGCTATTTCGTCGTTCAAATGACAGGAAAAGTAAGTAGTATCCCGAAGGAATTACAAAAAATATGTTCATCTATAAGCACCTTTTATATATATTATGAAGTATTTTTGATTGATTTTTAAATAGTTTCATTTGGAACAATCTTTAAACCACATGTATTAGGGTGGGTACGTTTTTCAAAAAGTTCTCGGATCAAGTTTTAGTATGGTTCCCCTTGTAGGGCATGCCCATAGGGACTTTCATGCCAAATATCAGCTCATTTGGTTGTAAACTGGCTGCGCGCATCGAGGTTAAAATTTACATGGGAATTACTATGGGAAATTGGAACTTTTTGTTCAAACGCTCCTACAGGCCTGGGAAAATTACGCGCCAACTTCTGGTATGGGCAGGCCTATGGGGAATGGTCTGAAGAACACTTTTCCCGAAGAGAGCATATGGATTCGTTGTCCCTAGACCTGGCGCATCGGCAAACAATCCGATGTCTCCGGAATCAACGGTTTTCCCTCAAAAAGCATCAAATTTTCCTTAGCATGCTATGAAAGCTTGATGAACATCACGACGCCATACGTCAGGCAGCTACCACGTGGTTGTAATATTTGCAAAAAAATACAAATTCGCTTTGCAAAGATTCTGAATTTGACTAAATAATATCAGGATTACTCGAAATGATAATTTTCTAGCTAAAAAAAGGTTTGCAATTAAATATTTCAGCCGTTTCTCACCCACGTGGTAGCTGCCTGACTTATGGCGTCGCGGTGTTCATCAAGCTTTCATAGCATGCTAAGGAAAATTTGATGCTTTTTGAGGGAAAACCGTTGATTCCGGAGATATCGGATTGTTTGCCGATGCGCCAGGTCTAGGGACAACGAATCCATATGCTCTCTTCGGGAAAAGTGTTCTCCAGACCATTCCCCATAGGCCTGCCCATACCAGAAGTTGGCGCCTGATTTTCCCAGACCTGTAGGAGCGTTTGAACAAAAAGTTCCAATTTCCCATAGTAATTCCCATGTAAACTTTAACCCTGATGCGCGCAGCCAGTTTACAACCAAATGAGCTGATATTTGGCATGAAAGTCCCTATGGGCATACCCTACAAGGGGAACCATACTAAAACTTGATCCGAGAACTTTTTGAAAAACGTACCCACCCTAACATGTATACTTTTTTGGAAATTTCCTTTTAAATGTCCACGTTATTTATAAATAGTCCCTTTATGGTTTTCTAATGTAACAATATTTTCATAATTTCTTTATTTTCACTCCACAATATTGTTATTAATGTTGCCTGTTGTTTCAGAAATAAAGATTATCTAAAATAAATTAAACCTTGATATAAAATAATCAGAAGTGTTGGTTAGTTAGAACCAGGGCTGTGGAGTCGGAGTCAGAGTCGGAGCCGGAGTCGGTGGAGTCGAGTCTTTTTGAGGACCTGGAGTCGAAGTCGGAGTCGGAGTCATCAAAACTCGAACAGCTGGAGTCGGAGTCGGAACCGGAGTCGGCTAAATTTTATGAGCTGGAGTCGGAGTCGGAGTCGGAGCCGAAAATTTCTGATAACCCGGAGTCGGAGTCGGAGTCGGAGTTATCTAAAATTCAACAATTATTTTTTTACCTGTTTAGTATTTGTTATAATGCAGGTTTCACAGAACTTCTTATATTTTTAAGTTTTTTATTCAGGAGATTTATTAGATGCCATTATGTTTTTTTTTGAGCATTTTTATTGTGGTTGGAATGCTCTTAATGTGTTATTTCACTTTGATCACTATATGATACCCTGTTAATCCTTACTTACTTTACTTTTACTGCTCTTACAACCTCCGGGTCATGAGCTGTCTCCAGATGCGCTGCCACTGGACTCGGTCCTGGGCTGCTACTCTCCAATTCCGCTGCGGAACTCCCACACTTTCCAGATCTTCCTCCACTTGGTTTAACCACCGTGCACGTTGCGCCCCCCTCCGCCGCGTTCCAAACGGCTCCGAATTGAACACCAACTTCACCGGATTGATAGTCTGGTTCGGTTGGCGCGCATCCAGCGCCTGTTAATCCTATCTAACCCAAATTTGCAGTATCATAAAAAAATAAATTAATTAAAAAATAATAGACAGTATTAGTTTTGTACTCAGAAATATTCAATTGAGTCTTGACTTCATCCTTTTGCCTGAACCCTTTCAATTCAAATTTGACCAAAGGTGAAGATTCAAGAAGTATCGCGCGCCTCCTTATACATAGAAAAATTTAAAATTAAAATAAATCAAAAATATCTGGGTTCAATATTTTCTAGGTCACAGATATTTTAAAAAAAGAAGCCCTTAAGCGCCCTTTCCACAAATTTTTTTTTTGCAATTCCGTCGTGAAACTATTTACTTTTCCTGTCATTCTTAAACGACGAAATAGCCTACTTTTCTGTACCAAAAATAACAGAATCGAGTAGCAACACTTTTCAAAATAAATGCTGAAAAGTTATACTTTTCAGCACTCAAAGGGGTGCTGAAAAGTAGAACTTTCCAGCACTTGTTTTGAAAAGTAACACTTTTCAACATTTTTTTGATTCAAACGATTTATTGACAAAATACATGAAAATTTGACAAAAAATTTCACTCAGTGGGTGTTTTTCGGAATTGCAAAAAATGTTGTATGGAACTCGTTGCAAAACATGATTTTATTTAAATTGATTTGCGATAATATTCTTCTCCAGCTATGGCGTGATGTCCATGTACGTCTTAAACAAAAATCAATGGAGCTTTAACAATAGTTTCGTTTTAAATTGTTATTTAAAAAACCAAGGTGACTTTGATTGTCACTGTGCTTCTTATAAATGTCAGCCTAAAAGTGAGCAAATTAAATATATATGATATTTAAATCGATCATTAAGGCTAGGTTACTGATTCATTACAAAAAATGACATATAAATATTTAATTTTTTTAGCTTTTAATAAAATAAGTGTAAATTTGTGGTTATGTTAATGAGTCCAAATTTACTTTCAAAATTGTTCATCTAAAAATGCCTTCAAAACTGGAAATATTTTTGATACTGTCCAGACTCGATTATTATAAGCCTCGATTATCCTAAGTTCGACTTGTATGGGCTTCGGATAATCGAATCACGTTTTTAAAAAATATGTTCGTTCCTCCATTCGAGTTCTGCGACCCCATTTTAGTCAAATTTGAATAGTAAATTGCCTATTAAATATCAAAATGCATTTTTTCAATATGTTATCACCGCCATTTTGGACGCCATCTTGAATTTAAAAATTCTAAATCACTTTAGCGTAGTTAAGTGTTCATACTTGAACCCGACAATTAAAATTAAGACCGAATAAGAATATCAGGAGTGAAATTTTTCTGAGGCCTTCGGATAATCGAGTCTGTATCTGGTTTAATAATGTATACAACTTGTAACCTACAATTTTTTCCGTTTTGTGATTCGAACTTATTTGTTTGGAGAAAAACTTGATACTTAGAGAGTATTCAAATAATTCTATTTATCAATGTTTTCAAAATAATAATTAACGATTTTTTTTTAATATTAAAAAATATGTGGAGTCGGAGTCGGAGTCGGAGCCAACAATTTGTTGAAAGCTGGAGTCGGAGTCGGCTAAAGTTTGTAGGCCGGAGTTGGAGTCGGAGTCGGAGTCGGTTGGAGCTGAAAGCCGGAGCCGGAGTCGGAGTCGGAGTCGGCTAAACTTAGAAAGCTGGAGTCGGAGTCGGAGTCGGAGTCGCTTGAGATATGACCCGACTCCGCAGCCCTGGTTAGAACAATACATTGAATTAATTTCTTTAATTTTTACAGAATATATTTTCAGAACTTTGAAACAAAAAAACAAAAAATTTAACAAATGTATACTACAACTTGAATTTCAAGAATTCCATAAACAATTTTTTTATGGGAAATCCCGGGAATTCCCGGAACGGAAAATCGGACATTGTATAGCAATACATTGTCATCCAGAAATTTGGTCAGAAAAATTTACAACGTTTTAGCTGTTTACATTCGGTTCAGATTTCAAAAATTGAAATTAATATAAAGTGCTTTAATATGCTAGTTCAACCATCATGAGGAATTCTATACGAAATCGGTATTTTTTGAATTTTGAATTTGTTTTTTTTTAATTTGGCTGATACTTTTTTGATGTCTTCGGTTTGCCCAAAGGCGCCATTTTGCATCATTAGTTTGTTCATTTAATTTTCCATACAAATTTGGCAGCTTTTTTTGTCGATTTGGTGTCTTCGTCAAAAAAGTAGGTATGGATAGGGACTACACTGAAACAATGTTACACGGTTTTCACTTTTTGGTACTAAAACTTGGTTTGTAAAAAAAACACTGTTTTTATTTTTATATACATACGTTTTAGGGGACATCATATACCAACTTTTCAGATACTTTCAGAATTTGCAAAAAATCTTTGACTCAGTAATGGACTTTTGAATCAATACTGATATTTTCAAAAAATCTACTCATGTATTTTTTTGTATTTTGTTGATACGACCCTTAGTCAGGGTAGGTAAACCATCACCATCGCACTATCATTGATGCATATTTCGGTGCGTTCCTCGTCTCTTAAAATTTCTCTTCTCTTTCGCAGCCGAGTGATGGTCGGCTTGCTATCGCGAATATCGAAAGCCCATCACATCGACGAGAAATACCCTCTCGCTGGCTCCGATGGAACTATCGTTCCAAGTTCCAACCGGAGAGGCACGCACACGAAATTGTTGTATACATACACAGGAGCTCACTCACACAAATGAACTCATTTCTACAGGGCTTACGGGCGAGAGAATTACACGATTGCTCTTTCTCTTGCTTTTTGAGCGAGGGGACTGGCTGTGTGAGAGATTTTTTTCCGTCTTACGCATCGGTTTGTTCGTTGCTCGCTATTTCATCGGCGTCGTTTTCGCTTCGCTCTCTTGATGCAGTTTTGGGAGAACGCCGAAAATTTGATGATTTGAGCGAGGGACGATATCTAAAAGCCCTCACCATCGGCGACGAAACGAGTAAATACCATCCCTGCCCTTAGTTGCTGAGATATTGCCATGCAAAGCCTTAAAAACAGGAAAATTGACGTTTTCTAAGTTCCACCCAAACAACCCACCATTTTCTTATGTCGATATCTCAGCAACTAATGGTCCGATTAACAATCTTAAAATTTGAATCGTTCTGGAAATTTTGCAATCTTCTAAAAAAATAATATTAAAAAAAAATAATTCAAGACTAACATTTCAAAAAGGCCAATCGGTCAATATTTCACCCTTTTGAAATGTTAGTCTTAATTTATAAAAATATTATCTTCAAAAAGATTGGAAAATTTCAAGAATGTTTCGTATTTCAACATTGAAAATCGGACCATTAGTTACAGAGATATCGACATTAGAAAATGGTAGGTTGTTTGCGTGTGACTTGAAAAAAATGATTTTCCTGTTTTTAAATCTTTTCATGTCAAAAATATTATTTTCAAGTGTGGGCGAACATGGACACTGATTTTAAAAACTGAATATTTGCGACTATTTTCAAAAAAAGTTAACTTTAAAAAGCTATTTACTGGAAACGATGCACTTTATTAAGACATCAAAGTATATTTTGATTGCAAATTAGATTTCGCATCGAAAAAAGAAATTGCGAAAAATATTTAGATTTTTTTTAAATCAGTATTGATTCAAAAATTCATAACTCGGTCAAAGATTTTTTGCACATTCTGAAAATTTCTGAAAAGTTGGCATATGATTTTCCCTAAAACATATCAAAAAATAAAAAAAAATAAAAATAGTGTTTTTTTTGCAAATCAAGTTTTAGTGACAAAAAGTGAAATTAAAAATCACCAAATTTTTTTTTACCGTGTATAATTTTTTTTACAACCTTCATCTAAAACTTTGCCCAAGACACCAAATCGATAAAAAAATTCTTTCAAAAGATACAGATTTTTAAATTTTAATATATCTGTTTTGTGTGGACAGCTGCCAAATTTTTATTTTTTTAAATTATATGAACAAACTAATGATGCAAAATGGCTTCTTTGGGCATACCACAGGCAACAAAAAAGTGTCTGCCAGATTAAAAAATACGAAAAAAATCGAATGATCGAATCTCAGGGAAAATCGGGAAAAGTTGCCCCGAACCCTTGTACTTGATCACAATTCCGAGGTCCGTTTTCTGATATCTCGTGATGGAGGTGCGGTACGACCCCTTCCATTTTTTAACAACCGATTTAATGGTGCACTTAGGATTCCGAAAAAACGAATTTTTCATTGAAAAAAAAAAACATTTAAAAAGTTTTAAAAACTCTGCCATTTTTTTGGTACTCAACTGTAAAAATGGTTGGAACATGTCGTTTTAAGGAAAATTTAATTAACTTTTCCAATCTTTTTTTTATTTAAAACAAAATCTTTCATTTTAAAATTTCGTGGTTTTTCTAATTTTGTAGGGTTATTTTATAGAGTAAAACAATGTTGAACGAAGTTGTTAAGCAAACAATTACAAAAATTTTGATCTATAAATATAAGGGGTTTGCTTGTAAGCATCACGAATTATAGCGATCTTACGAAAAAATTTTTTGGAAAAAATACTTTTTGTCGTGGGTGACCGTAAACGGCCATGATCAACGACGACCAACTTTTGCAAAACTTTTTTCCGAGAAATCGCGCATTGGTACACTCTCAAAAATTAGTTAGAAATAACACGAAATTTTGAAATGTAAAATTTAGTTCGAAATAAAAAAAATCCCTTCTGAGTTAATTTAGATTCGAAAAGTACATTAAATTTCCCTTAAATTTACATTTTCAAAAAAAAAATACAGTTGAGTAACTGTGTTTTTATGGACTCATCCAGATTCTTGCCTGTTTTGATGGTATCATCAGCCCCACTAAATTTGAGCATGATCACAAAATGAAGATTTCAATTTTGCACTTTATTGTGTGCACTATTGAGGTGGTGACCCATATGTTGTATTGAAACGAACCGATGATTAAGCTAGCTGTTTCGGCCATTTGATAGTCCCCCACAAAGTTTGAGCCAATCAATAAATAATATAATTCCGGAACCTGCCGGTTTCAGGAATTACTGCTCCGGGGTCACTTTTTTTTGCAAGGAATAAAATATTCACAATTTAAAAACATAATTTTCAAAATAAACTAAAATATTAGTAGCTAAACTTCATAGATTATAAGAAAGTCAGGGTAAGGATAACACTTCGGAAGTTGTGTACATTCGCGTTTCTTACAAGTGCCATTGTAGTGTACAAAGTACTCGTACTTATCTGCCAAAGTGTTAAGTAGTTGGCGACTTCCTCACATTTTCTAAAAATTTTGCTTCATAAATGAGCAATTCCATGCCAAATAGGGAATCGGTTGTACCCGACCCTCTCCGATTTCAATGAAACTTTGTAGACATGTTATCCTACGCTTATATAAGCCATTTTTATGTATATGGAGCCAGTTCCACACGATAATGACATTTGAGAAGGGCGTAAGTGTTTTAAATATTTTTGTAATTCGGAATATAAATATTTCTGTATCTCGAAGCCGTTGCATCGTATCAGAAAGTGGTCAAAGACAAACTTGTAGGAAATTTGACGGGCTATTCGATAAAAATACACTGAAAGAAAAAAACACTCAACTTTTATGAGATTTTTTTATTTTTAAGTTTAGAAGTCAAATTTGAGGGGGAGCCCACGATTTTTTTTCGTTCAAAATTTTATGTGAAGATAGCCTAAGATGTTACAAAAAGACTCACGAAAAATTCAGGATGGAGCAACTCACCTAAAAAAATACAAAAATCATTTACTGAAACTGTTTTTTTGAAAAGTGCTCTAAACGTCAAAATTTTCAAAATCCGAATACGGGAATCGATTTTCCAGACAATTTTACATAAAAGTCTTCATATTGACTACTGTCCTAAGTCCAATCCTTGTGAAGTTACAGCGGTTTTAAAAATAAAAATGTTGAAAAAAATGGTTTTTTGATGGTTTTTGGCAATTTCTATATGACCGACTTGATTTTTCAGTCTCGAAAATATTTTTACCGGAAAGCTCGTCCAATTTCCCATAAGTTTGTCTTTGACCACATTTCAATTGGATGCATGGGCTAACAGATATAAGCTAATTTACTATCCAGGTTACTATACTACACTGAACAAATATTATGTTTTCAGTTATGAGCAATGTAATTAGCTTATGTCTGTAAGCCCATACATCCAATTGAAATGTGGTCAAAGACAAACTTATGGGAAATTTGACGAGCTTTCCGGTAAAAATATTTTCGAGACTGAAAGATCAATTCGGTCATATAGAAATTGCCAAAAACCATCAATAAACCATTTTTTTAAACATTTTTATTTTTAAAACCGCTGTAACTTCACAAGGATTGGACTTAGGACAGTAGTCAATATGGAGACTATTATGTAAAATTGTCTGGAAAATCGATTCCCGTATTCGGATTTTGAAAATTTTGACGTTTAGAGCACTTTTCAAAAAAAACAGTTTCAGTAAATGATTTTTGTATTTTTTTAGGTGAGATGCTCCATCCTGCATTTTTCGTGAGTCTTTTTGTAACATCTTAGGCAATCTTCATATAAAATTTTGAACGAAAAAAAATCGTGGGCTCCCCCTCAAATTTGACTTTTAAACTTAAAAATCAAAAAATCTCATAAAAAGTTGAGTGTTTTTTTCTTTCAGTGTATTTTTATCGAATAGCCCGTCAAATTTCCTACAAGTTTGTCTTTGACCACTTTTTGATACGATGCAACGGCTTCGAGATACAGAAATATTTATATTCCGAATTACAAAAATATTTAAAACACTTACGCCCTTCTCAAATGTCATTATCGTGTGGAACTGGCTCCATTTACATAAAAATGGCTTATATAAGCGTAGGATAACATGTCTACAAAGTTTCATTGAAATCGGAGAGGGTCAAGAAAAAAGTACCTGAAAAATTCCTGTTTTGGGCTGGAATTGCTCAAATGCTGAATTTTCATGATTATTCATCTATCGACGGGCCACATCAAGGATCTGGAGCGAATTTCATCTAATTTTTCTTCCTCCGGCTTCCAAAAGTATATAAATAACACTACTACTCTTAATTTTTCGGAAGAGTTATTAAATTTTATGGCAAAAGTGACATTGCATTGATTCAAATTTGAAACTGCTAAAACATAATTTAAGTCAACTCTGTTTAGTAACGTTTGATCGCACCCGTTTTTCCCCCCCGCCAACCTCTCCCAGATACACCCGCTTCATCATCGAGTGGCCCCCGTTCGAGTACGCCGTGCTGCTGACAATCATCGCCAACTGTGTGGTGCTGGCCCTCGAGGAGCACCTGCCCCACGGCGACAAGACGCTGCTCGCCCAGAAGCTGGAAAAGACGGAGGCCTACTTCCTGGGCATCTTCTGCGTCGAGGCCTCGCTCAAGATCCTCGCCCTCGGGTTCGTCATGCACAAACACTCCTACCTCAGGAACATCTGGAACATAATGGATTTTTTCGTCGTAGTCACGGGGTAAGTTGGACCCTCGCGGTCGCGGAGCCCGCATTTTACCATTTTTTTTTATTACGGGCCGTGGTAATTACACGAGGCTCTACCCAGCCACTCGGTAACAATTAGCAGGTGAAGGCTGGGGTCTGGGGAGAAAGGGGACGATGGTAATGTGCGGATTATTTACGCGTTGGTCGGGAACCTTATGGTTGTGGTTGTGACAAATTACCGAAGCCTCCTCCCTCTGGCAGAGTGTCGAATCGAATTAGGGCAGCCTACGCACCTTGCTCCTACACACGTGGTCAGGGAAGTTGTGAGAGTTGTGTGTCTACGTGTATTTTTTTATTTAAATAAAAAAGCTCTAACAGTATTTAAATTAGCTTATCCCCTTTCCTGACTGAGTCACATTTAAAATTTTCTCACGACATTCCCATGGCCACGTGTTGAGCTTGCTTCCGGTGCGTGTATCGGCGTGCTTCCTTCAAACCGGGGGTACAACTTTCTCTCGGAAATGGGCAATTTCTTGGATCCGGTGTGGTGGCGGCCAATTCGTACACGACCATGAGTCCTTCCGTACCAGCAAAGGGCAAGGCGGCAGGTGTGCCAAAGCAAATGGAATTTAATCACTGCCTCGTAGGGTGGTTGTTGGGGCACGAGGGAGGAAATGAACCATAACCGCACGCGAACATGCCTCCACGTGGTGGTACTCAGTAATAAATCAGCGCCAACTCACGGCCGTTCTTTCCGTGAGCGTGTTCCACATGTAGGTACAGGGACTAATCGATTTCTTGTCGCCCCCTCATCCGCCCGTTTGCCATCAGCTCCATGACGATATTCGCCGAGGCCAACGTCGATGTCGATTTGCGTATGCTTCGATCGTTTCGCGTTCTGCGACCGCTTAAACTCGTTAGTAGGATTCCAAGTAAGCGCGAGCTCCAGGGTTCTCAGATTTATTCTTACTTTTTTCTCGAAGGGGTCGTTCGTATATTACGCAACTCTGAATTTAAACATTGAATAACTCAAATAAGACAAAACTCCGATTACAAAAAAAACAGTCTAGTCAAAGTTACGTAATTTCTGGACGAACCCCTCAATCTTTTCTTCTTCGAGTTTCCTTTTGTTTAAGTTCGCGTGATCCGGTTAGATCCGATAGGATAGACGATAGAGAGCTAGGCGCTACGCTACGCTAGGCAACGTGTGAAATTCCAGTTCCGTTTCCTGATTTTCCGCTCTGTAATTGTGGTACTGACTGTGTGGCTAGAATAGAAGGGGTTTTAGGCGGGAAGGGGTAGTGGTGGTCGTCGCCGTGTTAACCGGGTACGGTTGTAAGCTACTATTAGAGGTGGTCGGGTTGGAGTTTTTTATGTTTAAATTTCTAGTATGTTTGTATAGTCATTAGAGTAGTTCAAATTTGATTTTTCATAATCTATAACAGGGATAAATTGTATGAATGAACTTGATCCTGAATCTGAGCTTTATTGGACAAAATCTAGACAACCCCCTTGGAAAATGTATCATTTTCAGTCTTTTATCATTTTATAAAAATTTCAATGCAAATAATTGGGCCACAGTGACAAATTAGGTATGTAACGCAAAAGAATGATGGACAAAAATTTACAAAATTCTGCCTTATTCTCCCAGTCCTTCAGTTTTCATCAAATAAATGGTGATGTAGCCATAAATTTTGTTTTCTATGTGTAAATGTACAAGAATTCCAGTGAATGTCCTTTAGTTAACTTCAAATAAGGCCATTGCTGAACTTATGTCAAGTTTATGTCCCTTCTTCACAAAAATATTTTTACTAGAATTTAAATATCATCGAAAAAATCTTTTAATTCGATTTTAAACTATTCAGAATGCCTACAGTATGTAAAAAAGTATTTACACCCCTTGGGCACTATGCACATTAGGGTGGTCCAAATCCGGACTTTTTTGGGGCTACCCCCTGAAATCAAAGATTGACCCATCACTAGGCTAAATTCCAAATTTGAGCTCATTCTGACCACGGGAACCCCTCCCTCCAATCGCTTAAAGTTTGTATGGGAAAAATCGTCAAAATGTATGGAGAAAAGCAACTGTTTTACTTTTTTACCTGTGGAAGGCGCCATAATTATCCGATTCTTACCATTTCTCAAATGTAGAACCATCATTAAATTTAGAACAACTTTCCCAAAGACACCATATTTTTAGGATTTTTTCCCGCGAAGTTATTAGCGCCCAAAACTGACCCTTTTTGCGCGGCCAGCTGTAAGGGGTTACCTAACAACGATGTTTATTTCCAATTCGTACACGCACGTGCTCTCTCTCAGGTTCAAACTCTCTCACGAGCATGCTCGCCTGCCTGCCTGCCTGCTCGCCCTACCAACAAGCGCGCGCTGTTTCTCTGCTTGGACTTTTGTCGTCGTCGTCGTTTTCGTTTGCTATCCGCTCTGCTGCGTTCTTGACATGTTCATTATAATGTTGAACTAAAATACCAGGTTTGTTTTGATATATAAAATTTAATGTAATATGTGATCAACAAAATATATCATATTATAAGAGCGTGTGAGAGAGAATACAAATTTGATGAATTAGTTCATCCATGAATCGTCATCTGTTCTGATCCAAACCTAATTGGGTCCTAAAATGAAGCTTAGATTGCTGATATTATAGTTTACAGCGATTGAGCTTATTATTCTGAGTACAATGACCCTTTGTACGACCACAAAGAGTTTAAAATGGATTTTTAAATCAATTTTTAAAAATTAGCCTCGCGGTCCTTCTTGACAGAAAAGCTCCTACTTGACAGTTCGTTCCAAGGAGACCATAGTTGATCCATCGAAAAAATGTTGTCTTGCCAAAAAAAAATTTTGCATAAAATGAAAAAAAGTGATCAGAAATGGTTTTTAATCGTGTTTTTTACCGTTGTACATAAAAATTGACATAGGGCTTTAGTACCCAATTGCAAACGTTTTGGATTTTAATTTATCTGCTTTTGTTACAAGAAATACCATGCAGTTTTTTGACATAGGACTATGTCTCTACTTACTATATTGGGGGGCCAGTTCAGAAATTCGATCCAAAGCGTAAAAAAGGGGACATTTTGAACGCTTATATCTTTTTTCCCTGTGAATCAATCCAGATGGTTGGACCACCAATCGAAAGAGGAAGACTTCAGCTATTGTTTAACTACATAGATAGTCTGACTAAACATAGTTAAAGCACTTAAAACATGCAATCAAAATGAGTAATTTTTCAGTACAAATCGGACAGATGACCAATCAGAGCGAGCGTAGGCATTCGAGACCGCGCCCCTTATGTGCCGTTCTCCGGCTGTGCCGCTATTTAAGCAGAAAATTTCGCAAAATCAAGTCACATTGGAACGAGCACTCGAACTGTGCACGTCGGGTCGGCGCGGAGCAGCAGCAGCAGAAGGAGGAAATTCGAGCGAAGCGGACAGCGTGGAAGTCGCTATGATGCGGCGGTTCTCATGAAAAATGGCCAATTCGACAGTGGTGAAAAAAAAGCTGGAGTGGCCGGTGCCCTCGAAAAAGGTTCCCCCGGGGCCTGGGGGGACAATTACAGAAACATACGAGTTGGGGCAATATGGGTATCAAAATTCATGGTTTTTTATACTGAACATAATAATGGCAATTTTGGCAGTAGTGGCCACAACCTGGATTGGCCGGTGCCCTCAAAGGGGCCTGAGGGGACATTTTAAGAAACATACGAGTTGTGGCAATATGGGTATCAAAATTCATGGTTTTTGATTCTGAACATAATGGCCATTTCGACAGTAGTGGCCACAACCTGGAGTGGCCGGTGCCCTCAAAGCAGGTTCCCCCGGGGCCCGGAGGACTTTTTACAGAACCATACGAGTTGTGGCAATATTGGTATCAAAATTCATGGTTTTTGATACTGTACATGAAAATTGACATTCCGACAGTAGTGGCCACAACCTTGAGTGGCCGGTGATCTCAAAGCAGGTTCCTCGGGGCCTGGGAGGACATTTACAGAACCATACGAGTTGTTGCAATATGGGTATCAAAATTCATGGTTTTTGATACTGTACATGAAAATTGACATTCCGACAGTAGTGGCCAAAACCTTGAGTGACCGGTGATCTCAAAGCAGGTTTATTGATAAACAGTTGCAATATTTGTTGCAGGTGGTCTAGGAACACAGAAAGAAATTTCCAGAAAAAATAAAAATATAATTTTAGAGAGTATGAATGAAAATTTGCAGCAATAATTGTAAAATTGCCTTGATTTGTACTAAGTATATTTTTGTTAAAGCAAACTACCAAAAGGAACAACATTTATATTACCTAAAGTTTTTTTTTAAATAATTGAATTATTATCATGTTTCTTTAGCATATATGAAAATCTGCGTGTAATGCTTGGAAAAACAAACAAACCCTGTTCTAATGACATTTGCTGTAATTTTTTAATCGAGCCTAAGCTGTCTTTTCTTTAAACTATTTTTTTCAGTGCAGTTTTTTTTAATTTTTGTCATAATTTAAGAATTTATATGCTAAATATATCTCAAAACAATCCTGCTATTTTAGTTGAAAATTATAATAAACATGCCAGAAACGCAGCGCAGCGGATAGCAAACGAAAACGACGACGAGAAAAGTCCAAGCAGAGAAACAGCGCGCGCTTGTTGGTAAGCAGGCAGGCAGGCAAGCAAACTCGTGAGAGAGAGCACGTGCGTGTACGAATTGGAAATAAACATCGTTGTTAGGTAACCCCTTACAGCTGGCCGCGCAAAAAGGGTCAGTTTTGGGCGCTAATAACTTCGCGGGAAAAAATCCTAAAAATATGGTGTCCTCGGGAAAGTTGTTCTAAATTTAATGAAGGTTCTACATTTGAGAAATGGTAAGAATCGGATAATTATGGCGCCTTCCACAGGTAAAAAAGTAAAACAGTTGCTTTTCTCCATACATTTTGACGATTTTTCCCATACAAACTTTAAGCGATTGGAGGGAGGGGTTCCCGTGGTCAGAATGAGCTCAAATTTGGAATTTAGCCTAGTGATGGGTCAATCTTTGATTTCAGAAGGTAGCCCCAAAAAAGTCCGGATTTGGACCACACTAATGCACATATTGTGATGAAACATGTAACAACTTAAAGTTTGACAGAAACCTAGTACTAAGTTTTGTTCAGAAACTCATGCTGAACATTTTGCTATAAAAAAGCTCATGAAAAGATGATTTCCATAAAAATTTATATAACAAATACTATTACAGAAATCAAAAAATGTGAAAAAAAAGTTTGTACACCTTTTGAAAAATTAACACAAATAATGTTATTTGTTGACAAATCACCATAAATCCAGTCTCCCAACTCCAAATAGGCATCCTTTACTGATTAAAAAAATAATTTGGATTGAATATAAAGTTTACTAACTACTTAGTATGATAGTTTATATAACTCTAGAAATTCTATATAAAACTTATCTAAAATTAATTTTGCAAACTTTATATTACCACAGAATTGCTAAATAAACATTTTAGAGTGGGTATAACACCGTTTTGGGGGTCTTTGTATCGAACGAATAGATTTTTCGTTGGAGTTTCGTACCACCCCGGAATTACGTCGTCGGAAAATCCGCCGGCATCCGAACCGGTCCACGATTCACAAGTCAACCTATGTGGCATCAAAAAGTCCATAAAATTTCCGATCTTTTGATACCCATACATCTAGGTTTTCTATAAACCCACGTTTTTAAATACCTAGGCAAAAACGTTGTTATGGTTTCGTTTGAGCAATCTGCCAAAATATATGGACTTTCGTAATTTTTGTTCTCGTGGATCAAAATTACTTTTTGCCGAGGTATTTAAAAACGTGGATTTTATAGAAAACCTAGATGTATGGGTATCAAAAAATCGGAAATCGTAAAGAAATCGGCTTTCTCTACGAAATTGCTGAACAAGTGAATTTTTTATCCGAACAAAAAATATTTTTTAAATGACAAAATTATAATGGTATTTCATTAAAATTCGATTGCTCTCTTATTCTTATGTCTTAAAAAGTTAAATTATTTCCATATTTTTTTTATTTTTGTTATATTAAACGCAAAAGATCATGTCGAATAATTCCCAAAAGCAATCATAACTTTTAACCATTGTTTATGATTTTTTTTATTAGAATCTATGATGTTATAGAACAAATAACTAAAAATGTACTTGGAAAAACCATATTCTGATAATGATCCAATCAAAATTCATTAAAATTAAAATCGTGGAAAAGAGCTTTTCAAGCTTCAAAAAATGTTTTTGTTATTTCATTTATTGCTGGCAGCTTAAACCTTCTTGGTCATTCGCTGGCCTAGCCTATGTTACATTTGAAAATGAAATGATTAAGTTAAGTAATAAGTAATAAGTAATTCTATGAAATTTAACTTTCAAACAATTCAAGTTCTACATGTTTGAGCATTTTATATTTGTGTTTCACATAAAGCCCGTGATAATACGGCATAGGGTACAGGACCCAGTTTTCGCCCTGCTCTAGTTTCGCCCACCTACTGGATTTAATCTGTATTTAGCAAACTTATACCATTTTTTGGTTGAGTTTAATATGCAGGTTTACATATTCATTCATTTCTGGCTCTAATTAAAACATTCTTTACGAATTTCTGTTGTTTATTAAATTTTTATAAGCACTTGCAAAAAAATACCGTTATACATCCGCCATATTTTTCTCCATTTTGACTACAATGAATAATGAAGTAAAACGACTGATTTTGTCCGAAAATAATGTAAATGAATAATTTATTGCTTTACTGCGTGTCGGAATTTCATGTAAATCTAGTGATTTATAATAAATAAAATAAAGTGGGCGATTTTTGGGGTCACGAAAAAACATGAGATCATGAAGAAAATGAGCTTCGGGAACATTTTGTGTATCAATAGGAGACCATATTTGCTTAGATTTGTGCCATAATTTCATTTAATTTCTTGATTTTTGTCGTGGGCGAAAACTGGTTCCAAGGGCGGGCGAAAATTGGATTTAGGGGAGGGGGCGAACACAGGCACTTCAGAGCGCTTTATTAAAACGCAAAATTTCAACAAAAATGAACTTGTAAATGATTAAAACCTTATGGAAACTTAAAATCAAATCGTTTATCAACGTTCTACAACAAACAGAACCGCAAATCATAAATTGCCATTAAATTCTTGTCAATGTTCCTAGATCCACTATGCTGCCGCTCTAATGTAGTCCGTCCCATATTTAAAAACAGCAAGCCGAGAAAAACGCAATACAAATTTGTCCCGCCCATAAGGCTACGTGTTAGAATTTAATTAAAAAAAGTGAAATTTGCTGCGGTTTTCTGGAATAAACTACTAAATTTTATTAGTTTTCCTGACAGTTCACATGATTTTGAGCCAAACTGCATCATTAACTCAATATTGACGAAATTACATATGGGACGGTCTTGATTTGAGCGGCAGTATATGAAGTGGGCGATTTCTGGGTCCTCTACCCTATTGCCAAGATGGCCTGCTAGGTTCAGCTGGGTGAGGACCACTGTTTTAAACTCCGAATTAAAGTGAAAACAAACTTAATATTTACTCATTTCAAGTTTGTCAGACGTTTAAGTTAACTTTTAACATAACAAGTCGTTTACAATACCTTTGTTTTGGATTTTTAATTTAACTCTGGCACGGCATATCAACAAACCCATTTTTGCTGAATTATAAAAAATACCTTGTTGTTGTTACGTTTGTCCTTAGAATAATGAAAATAACTTTATTTTTTTCAGTTGAGACAGAATATTATTTTTAAATTATTGAAATAAATTACAAATTATTCTGAGAAACATTTTCCTACTGAAAAAGATAAACTGAAATATGTTTTCAACCAGTTATGATCTTGCATTTGAAATATTGTTTCAAATAACTTCAAAAAAAAACAGTAAAACTAGTTGCTTTTATCCTTGGACAAATTTTCCCGCTCAACACAAATCAGATTTTCTCGAAATTGTCACAATTATGAGCAACGGGCTATTGAAATTGTGATATTTGCAATGAAAACCACATGTGTTTGTAAGACTATTAACTTGAACATTTTCGAGCAAAACATGCAGGAAATTTTATCACAAAAATTTATCAAATTTAAATTTAAATTATGCAAGTTTAAATCAGAAAATGTTAGTTTTTAGATAATAAGTTTTTTCTCCTCGTGCACTTTATAAAAATGAACAAAATTTGATTAAATTTACAACAAATATTTTGCAGCTTGAAAAAAAAAACATTGATGTAAAAGGAAAATTTGTTACCATTTTGAGTATTTTTTCATTGGAAAATTGAGTTAGTGAAAAATTTCAAATTTAGTGTAAAACTAAATTTGGTGATGATCTAAAATTTGAAACTCGACCTCCTCTATTAGTAAGTTCGTGGGTAACTAACCATAGCAAATGTTTACATTCGTGCGTGTGCGGTTCTCTTCCTTAAGTTTACAGTGAATTCCACAAACCATTAGCATTTAGAAGTTCAGACTAGCTGAACCATAGCCTCGATCCGTTTCCCTGTGTTTTTGTGTTCCGCTAGATATATGAAGCCTTCTTTTGCTGTATGAATTCAACAATATATGGTGGAAGACATCCGGAACAACAAATAAACCAATCGACACGTGGGAAGACATGTTGATCGTTAAGGGACGATGGCGATTAAAAAGTCATTCCAGGAGGCTCTATAACGGAAAATTTTCCTCATAGTGTGGTGTGCGCTCTCTATATCATAACCATATTAGTGGACAGTATAGTTCCTTAGGGGTAGTTAAGAAAAACCATAAAGAAAAGTCTCAATTGGCCATTATTATAGGCTCCATCAGGGCAAAACATGGCCGTAAATGTGGGGTAGGGAACGTGATTTGAAAGACATGATTGGAAGCTGTAAATTTGGAATGGTTTATGGTTGTTCTTTTTTTTTAAAAAAGAAAGATCTGGGGTTGAATCAGTTGATTTTCGCTAGAGATAGTATTAATAGATCAAATTGTTGTTGCAATGCTCTCTCAATGCTTTATCATGATACCAAAAATCACTGATGATCAGTTTGACACAAAAGGGCCATTCTTGGAAGAAGATTTTAAATATCTCATGGAGGAAAGGTTTTCAAAGAAATTTTATTTTCCATGTTGTACAAGAATATTACAGGAAGATTCATTATTCCTTTGAAAAAATTCAGAAATATGTTTTTTAATAATCTTTTTTCGTTCCTGCACGGAGAAAATAAAGTTCCCAAAATCGTGAACAAGCGTTCATAACCACGAGCAAAGTGTTCAAATCTCATGGTACGTTTTTCAAAGGTTGCATTAAGAGAGCATAACATCGACTAAATAGAACTTTATGCTACCATAGTAAGGCTAATTCTTTACAAATCTTGTTTTATCATTAGACTACAAAATAGCAACTTCATACATAATGGCGTGGTTTTCCCACTTTTTTTTCTCTCATTTTTCCTTCTATCGCCTGGTTTCCGGTGTGCGTGTGTGCGTTTGCTAATTCCTGTGTTAAATTGAAAAAACAAATCTATGTAACTTCGAAAAAACAAACCAAACACATAGATTCATCACATTATTCCCGCAGAAGGGGCCCGAAGTAGATCTGCGAACGTTACGGGCTATCCGTGTGTTACGGCCCCTCAAATTAGTGTCTGGAATTCCTAGTGAGTAGCGATGCTAGATCAAACCTCGGTGTGTGTGTGTGTGTGATACTTAGATTTCCACCCTTTTCCACATCTGAAAGGAAAGAAAACACACTCAAGAATACCTTTTCTCTCTGTAGATATGTGTGTATGTAATACAAAAAAAAACCTCTTTCTTAGTGTGTAAACTTGTAGTTGTAGAGAAGCGCCCCTTTAGAGGGGGGGCGTTCGATGTTGTGTGACACCTGTTGTAGATGTTTATCGATTTGTGGTTACCGAGGAAGAACTAACAAACGCCGTTTCTTGTCCTTCCTTCACCTCTCACCCACCAGGTTTACAAGTAGTTTTAAAGTCTATCATCAAAGCCATGGCGCCGTTGCTGCAAATAGGATTGTTGGTCTTGTTTGCAATTGTTATCTTTGCAATCATAGGCTTAGAGTTTTACTCGGGTGCTCTGCATAGAAGTTGTTATAGTTTAGAAGATATCTGTGAGTATCGAAACCCTGAAGACATGGCTTATGAACGACCCCCTAATTGTCTCTTTTAATAATAAAAAAAAACCCCACAGCTCAAATAGTTAAGGAGGGCGAGTTTCCGACGCCCTGCAACGCCGACAATGACACGATCGCACCGACGGGGGCGTACGTGTGCAACAGCAGCGACAGCACCTGCGTCGAGCAGTGGGAGGGCCCCAACTTTGGCATCACCAGCTTCGACAACATCGGGTTCGCGATGCTGACCGTGTTCCAGTGCATCACGATGGAGGGCTGGACGGCGATCCTGTACTGGGTGAGTGAGGTTTTGTATTTCAGGACGCTAGATTTTTTTTTAAATTTAAATCTATTTTGTTTTGAAAAAAAAAACGAAAATAGCCCCCCTAAACTGACTTGTTTGGGCCTTATCAATGACTATCGTAAAAATATATATATTTAAGAAGCCTTTAACAGTTGAGGATAAGTCTTATGTGGTTTAAATTCGTTGTCATGAATAAGAATAAAAGAAAACTTTAAGACCTACACGGAGAAAAATGAGTTCCGAAAATCATGAACAAGCATTCATAAAAATGGGAACCACGAACAAAGTGTTCAAATTCCATGGTACGTTTTTGAAAAACGTACCATGCAATTTGAACACATTGTTCGTGGTTCCCATTTTCATGAACGCTTGTTAGAGATTTTCAGAACTCTTTTTTTTCTCCGTGTATTTCAGATCTTGTGCAACAGCCTGTCAAGGGTTGCCAATAAGTTCATTCTCCTTCAAGTCATAATAAAGTTGTCTCAATCTCTATTCGATTTTTATTTAACTTTGGGTTAAGCCAGATTCTCCACAATCTTCTAGCTCTTCGGCTAATCAAAAGGGGTGGGTAACTCTCTGATCAAAAACCTGGGGTACATTTTTCGATATCTCATGACGGAATACAGATATGACAAATTGAATGCTTTTTTTGGATTGAGTATTTTGATGACTCAAAAGAAAGATAACTATTCAGTTTTATTTCTTGAATGCTTTTTTTGGATTGAGTATTTTTATGACTCAAAAGAAAGATAACTATTCAGTTTTATTTCTGGATTTTCGAAAAATGCGCGCATTCTAGCTTTTCAAAGCAACATTCAACATTCAAACAGTAATCAACATGAGTAATTAAATGAAAATTTTGTGATCAAATTTTTGAAACAAGACCGAAAGACGTAACGTCGAAAGGAAAAAAGATCCCAAAACGTAGAATGTACAAAACCGTTGAATATACAAAAGGTCAAAAGTTTCTTATTTATTTATTTTTTTTAAAACTCAGGACCAAAAATGACCAAAAAGGATATATTTTAAAAAAGGATTGAAAAATATTCCCACCATCATCAATGATTATTGATAAATAGTTTGTTTTGAAAAAATGAAAAGTCTGTCAAAATATTTTTAGAAGTCAGACTTTTTCTTTACTAAAGAACTCTAGAATTTTATTTATAGGTCCTATAAACATATGAAAGACAATATCTTATAGGACCCTTAAAAAAAAAACTTTGGAACTGCACATGTTTGACATAGTGAAAAAACTCCCAAAACATTTTTTGGCCTGCTCATGTTAAAAGTTTGAATAGCTGCTCATGTATGAAAAAATGGAAAAACTTATAAAAATAACTTAACCTGGGGGATGAAAAGAGGGAATGCGTAACGTGATTTTTAATGATCCCACTTTGTTTACATCAAAAAAGTAGAAGGTGATTCAAGCACAAGCGTGACTTTTTCCTTGCACTTGAATAATTTGTTTTGAAATCTGCTGTGCGCATTCCCAACGAAAACAGTATGATTCGAAAAAAAATCTCCAATTTGGTTCATCATTTTTCTGTTTGTTCCTTGGCTGAAATAATTAGACCCGTATTTCGTCGCCATCGTGCTAACTTGTCGTACGTGCATTTTGGGCCAAATTGAGTTAAGAACGCCATTTTGTGCAGCTCACAATGCCTCATCTTTTGACCTTCACAGATCCCCAACATTCGATTTCAATCCTGAGATATTCAATGAAAACCAAAAAAGCTCCGAAAATGTTTGTCACTCTACATATAAAAGAAGTTTCAATCCTGTCGTGCTATCTTGTCACACCCTGAAAATTGATGTAAGTGCGACAAAGGGCAAAGGGATTTCAGGTCAGGATGCGTTTGTCGCACGTACAAGCTAGACTAGCGTAAACATTTGTAATTATAACTCGGGACTCCAGCAACCAACTTCAACCAAACTTCGGGACAATGCACAGAATGGTCAGCCAAACAAAACGTGTTTGTTATTGTTTACATTGCGTGCTTTCCTTTTTGTTTATTCAAGGTCAAACATTAAAACGTGTTTTTCTCGGAACGTCAAAATGGCGGGTGCGACATTATAGCACGACGACGTCGATTTGATGTTTTTCCATAAGGGTGGCCCAAAAAAAACTGCCTTTTTAATCTTTTTTTTTTTGCAAAAACCGAATTAAAAAAATCCTTATCCGCGCAATTTTTAACGATTTTAGCCGTCTTGAACGCAATGAAAGATTTTATTCGATAGGCTTATAAGTAAAAATAATTTAAAGTTTGAAAAATCTAGCCTGACATTTGAAAAGGTCGCATAATAAATTAAAATGCTGTTTTGAAGATCTCGGATCCAATGCTCGAAAAGGGATCTATCACCGATTGCTCAATATTGGACAGAAGTTTTTGTCAGTGATCATTTCCCAAACGAAATTTGATCGCTGAAACACAGCGCCTATCATGACCGTCATTGCTCGGCGATGGACGGTAAACGAAACACGAAAACGAAACGAACGAAAAATGAGCACCACTCAAGCAGTGCTCTTTCTCCCATTTTTGTCCCTCTCTCTTCCATGTGTTTGCTGCGTGGTGACAGAAGTCATGTGATTGCGATCACGGAAGAGATGATCAGAATCTCGGTAGAATATCAAACGACCGTTCTCTGAGCGATTGCATTTCTAGGGGGAAGTCAATGACTGTGTGAGTGACTTTGCGTAGCACTCATTCGTTTGTGTGTGAAACGATCGAAAGTAGAATATCATAATCAGGTTGTCGTGGTGAAGACGATTGGAGTGTTCTGTCTTCTATCACAAACAAAGTCGAAATTTCGTATGAACTGCTCGGGACCAAAAAGTCTATGTCTAAAAATATTTTTATCGGATTGGTCGGGAAATTTTTCTTAAAATATTAAAAAAAGTTAAGTTGTTATTACAACTGCCATAACTTTGAAATTTGAGCGATGACCTTTACTTTTTTGTCTTCTAAAATTTTCGTAATTGAAAGATGCCTCCCTAAGGGACAAAAACATTAAATAAAATTTGTACTAGTTTTACAGCAAATATGCTCTTTCTGTTTTGTTCCGGTTAGGCCCAGTTTTACCTTTTACATCTACAAATTCATGGTTTTGTATTTTATTAATTTAATTGTTTATTTAATTTCTACAAACATACATTCTAAACCTGATTTTCAATTTAACCATCCTTTCCATTGCTTTTGCCTGAGTTATGGGACATGAATACGGGTCATTCTCCGTCAACTCACACAATGTCGAGAAAAAAAAGCCCAGACCCTTTTTAAGATATTTGTGATACTTTGCTCTTAAAAGTTACCCGGTTCCCGAGTAGACGGAAATAACTTGGGAAGGTCAATTTTTGATATTGTGAGAAGATCAAAATATGTTATTGGGATGATCAGATTAGTTGTTAAAATAACAAAAATAAATAACAAAGATTTGTTCGAAGAATAACTTAAACTGTTATTATGTTGTTATTGCAATAACAAACCAATAACACAGAAGGAATCATGAAGGAATCACATGATTTGTTATTTTGTGCGGAGAGGTGGAGCAGCATAATAACAAAAAATGTTATTGAACTGGTATGTCTCCATAACAAAAAAAAGTTATTGCAGTTGCCATAACTCCTCTGTACTAGTCAGGGCTACAGAGTCGGGTACCTCCAAGCGACTTTGAATCCATACTTTGAAGACAACTCCGACTCTGGATGCAGGATATGACGTCAACGACGACTTCAGCTCTCCAAAAATACCCGACTTCACAGATTCCGACTCCAAGTAAAAGTTGCTGAAAATTTGCTGAATCCGATGCAGTCTCCGAGGTCTCACTCCAGCTCGAACTTCAACGTCAGTTCCGACTTCCTGGCTCTGTAAAAATAATAACAGTTTTTGTTATTCACACTTCAAAAATTCGCAATAAATAAATTAATTCCGTTAGGGAATATAACAAAATATAAAAAAAATGAACTGTCAAAAGTTAATTTTATCGGATTAATTTTAGCTTGAAACCCCATTTCATGGTGAAATAAATGACCCCGATGAAATTGGTCAAAATTATGCCATAGTTCTAGCCAATTTTAGTAAAATCCCTTAGGGGGTATATCAAACAATTAAAAAATATCAACTTTCAAAATTTCAACTTTTCAGAATAATTTTAGCTTAAGGACCCCATTTCATGGCCAAAATAATGACCCTGACGAAATTGGTCAAAATTATCCCATAGTTCTAATCATTTTAAACAAAGTCCTTTAGGGGGTATATCAAATAATTTAAAAAAAAAATCAACTTTCAAAATTTCAACTTTTTAGAATAATTTTAGCTTAAGGACCCCATTTCATGGCCAAATAATGACCCCGACGAAATTAGACAAAATTATCCCAAAGATCTAAACATATTTAACAAAAAAAAAAAAATAAAATAACAGATTGTGTTATGGACACTTAGAAACTTTTCCATATGTGCGATTTATGATATTTTTTTTCTAAGTCAGTATACCGAACGAATAACAAATTTTGCTATTAGGAGAGTTTTTGAAATGTATAACATTTCCTCTTATTAGCGTGTTATTAAACATTTTCAATATAATATCACTTCTATACCAAATTTTGTTATTTTATCAGAAACTGTTATTATTTTTTCTTCTTGATGTTGAACTTCAGGATAAAATAATAACAATTTTTGTTATTTTAACAGGATTTGTTATTGAAATATTATTAATTTTGTTATTACAGTCTGCCCGGGTTATTTAAACTTTTTAAAATTACCCTGCAAAATTGCATGAACATTTTTTGTTCTCTTCTATTCAGTGGACCCAGATGGATTTTATTATAAATACTTTGTTGAATTCAATCTACACCCAAATCTCAGAGTCGACATTTATTGAGGGCTCAGTGCCAAAATCGAAAGAATAATGCTACCAACTCACAGCATCATATCAAACGGGTTCATTCGTTATTTGAAATAGTTAATCTCCAACAAGTGTCATACATTGACATCTGACCACTCATTATAGTAACCAACCTGTGGTGGTCCAGGCAGTTAAGTCATTGGGTTAGACTGCAAAAGGTCTCTGGTTTGATTCCCGTAGTCGACACTTTTCGTTTTTTTGTTGGACGGATTATTTTTTTTTTTTTTTTTTGCAAATGAACCGCGAGAGAATAATTCTCTCGCCCATCTCGAGCCGTGTTCTTTGTGTCCGTGAATGGTACCACTATTCTCTCGACTCGAGGCCATTGTTCTCTCGGACGTTGCTGCCCAGTTTTGGATGTAATTTTTGCAATCGGCTCGCAATACTCTAATGAACTTTTGTTCTTTCTAAGGGTAGGGAGAAAATGCGATTCGATGCGATCTTGAAGATAAAAAATACTCTTTTGGGTTTTTGCTGATTCGTATGTTTATTAAATTTCCCTTAAAATCAAATGTTTTTTTTTGATTTTGACAATTGAGCTACGGGAAATGACAAGAAAAAAACCATTCAAGATCAGCACCCAAAATTATCCTTCAAAGCAAAGTTTCACGAAAATCGAAGAGTACGAGGCAACCTTTTTCGATATCCTATGGATTGCTAAAAAATGAATCATATTTAATTTTGATTTTTATTAAGATATCAGGAAGTTTTCTGTTTTATTCATTCTTTTTTTTTAACTTTTTGCTTTAACAAAGCTGTAAATATTTAAATTGAGTGTCTTTCCCTCCCTCTTCTCAGACCAACGACGCCCTCGGGTCAACGTTCAACTGGATCTACTTCGTGCCGCTGATAGTGCTGGGGTCGTTCTTCATGCTGAACCTAGTTCTCGGTGTCCTCAGCGGGTAAGTTGGGCACGGCTTCAACCATGTCACAGCAGTCTAGTGTATATCGGTGTAAATACTTCAAAATAATGCGTTCAATTTCAACAACTAATTCACACATAAAAGTGAATTTTCCAACGAGAGAGGCCGCGTCGAACGGCGTGCCCAGTTCCAAAAGTGCCGCACGAGGCAAATGTTCGTCGAAGCCATGACGGCCTACCTGGACTGGATTACGCAAGCAGGTTCCGTTTCCGAGTTGTGGCCCGTTTTTTGAGCACCTGTATATTGCGTAACGCCGCCCGTTAAGCCGCGTGTGTGTGTGTTCCGTAAGCTAATCAAACTCGTGGATGAATCCGTAAATAATGGCTATGATACACAATAAAGCTCGTGCGCGCGTAACGGTTTGGATTCCTGCGAAAGGCTTCGTAGTTAGTTTGTGAAATGATGCTAAGTTATTGAAAGGGGAGGTAGGAGGATTCCATAGGACGATATGATTGTTGTTCCCGTTTAATCAACACGTAAAATGCTAACATAACACTTTGCACCAAATATGCTTCTCTTTTGTTGTATTTCTTTGATCTCTTTCCAACTCCCACATTTCCCGCCCATATTTCCACAGAGAGTTTGCCAAAGAGCGAGAAAAGGTAGAAAATAGGCAGGAGTTCCTAAAGCTTCGTAGACAGCAGCAGCTAGAGAAGGAGCTTAACGGATACGTCGAGTGGATCTGTAAAGCTGGTACAGTATTGCTTGCTTGAGTAGTTGTACTTTAAGGTTACGCTTAATTCCCTTTCCCAACATTGTTCCTTAAACTGTCCGCACCTCTTCCCTTCATCCAATTATCTGGTAGAAGCAAGTACCTGCACAAGTACCTCCACACCTGATCCCGCAAAAAAAAAACCAGCTTCAGCTAGTTTGTTATTGTTGCTCAATTAGGACACGTGTAATTGGCCCCCGCCACTAATTGCTGCCTCGTTGCAATTTTCTCTTCTCTTCTCTCTGTCTTGTTTCCTCTTTTGGTTGATTTTTTCTTTTGAAATTTCCCCGCTGGCGCTGACTGGCGGAAATAATGGAAATTGTGGACTGCACCCACCCGCACCCATCCGCTCTCACTTGGATGATATTAATCAACGGCCACTCCTCACACAGAGGAAGTGATCCTGGCGGAGGAGCGAACCACCGAGGAGGAGCGGATGCACATCATGGACGGTACGTGAGATCGATGAACATTGTTTAAATAACAGGCTGTTTTTTTTAGAAAATTATGGCATTTCGAACCAATTTACCTTGAAGGAAGTTAACTGCAAAACTATTTAGGTTGATTTTAAAACTCCTTAAACCAAAACCCCCGTTACTTATTAAACCTCAAGAAAAGTTAAAAAAATGAAACCACAGATTAAAAAAAAAACTGTTACTTTAAATATTATAAGCTCGATTTGATAAAACAAAAACTTGAGCATCCCAATCCCGATAAATTTTCCGTACGACTTTGTAAGAAGAAAAACACTTTTAAGTTGTTGCAAATATTTTTCATTGTGCAGGCCCCCCTTAACCTCCTCCCTTCACTAAATCAGCCCAAAATATCAGACGGCAAAAAAAATTTTTTTTTCATTGAAATAGAAAACTGATCAACTGAATAAAATTTTAAATGCATTGATTCTACAAAATTATAAAATTTTGTTTTAATTAAACATCATAACATTTTCAGGACCGTCAATATAAAATCTTGCTATTAGTAATCATTTGGAAATACTCAAAACTTAAAAAAGCACAAATATTCGAAACATACTCAAGTTTAGATTATTTAATATGGGTATCAAATAATTAGGAGTTTCCAGGTCAATTTCATGGGATTTTTGTGAGTTCCCGATTCCCGGGATTTTTTTATTTTGTACTGGAAATTCCCGATTTGGTTGTGGACGTAGACGAACAATTAAATAGTTAATAATCAATCAGAAATTTATAGCATGCAAATGATAAATAAGCACACATCAGCATTCATTAAGCTTAAAAGGGAAAATTGTTAAAAAAAATTGTTCAAAGATTCGCAAAATGCCTAGCGTTTTAAATAAGCTCTATTTAATTTTATAAATTTTTGAAAAGGCTGTATGTACTTAAGGTTCATAGTTTTAAATTAAAGAAAACTATATCATATTTAATTATTTTTTATCATACACCAGTATCTGTGGCAAATTAGGACAAATGTATCGAACTTACACAGCAGCTTAAGACAAAATTTCTGCATATTTTTTAGGCTTTTTAAGCTAAATGTATTGCCCTCAAATCTCCTGTACCTATTCAGACTGTACAGAGTGGATTCGTTAATTCGAATTTCGCTAACTCGAATGTCCGCTTATTCGAAGAAAAAAAAACTCAACCGTCAAAACTAGTTGTCTAATGTTGAGGTTTCAAGCCTTTGACAGCTGTCAGTCGTTCCAATTATCGAATACGGATTCGTTCATTCGAATTATCGGATCCACTCTGTAGTCCTAATGTTCCCCAGTTGGCGGTTGTGACTTGAAGATAATTTGTTAAATTTTATTTATATGATGAATACAAGTCGAAACATATCCGAAATTTTACAAAACTGGAATATATATTTTTGTGTTTAAGACATCTTAAACGAAATCTACGCTGTTTTAGTCATGTAGAAACAAATAAAAAACGTTACTTAATCCACCTTCAGGTGGTTGGTGCCTTCCTCACATTCATATACACTCAACCCCCGGTGGTTGGTCACTTTTTCGTTTGACACTTTTTTTTAATAATTATTTGTACCCCGTTGATTGGTCAAAGTCAAACTAAAAAGTGAAGAACTGTCACTTTTTACGCTGCGCTCACGCACACTATCAAAACAAACGTTTATTAGTGTCAAACCATCGGGGTTTAAGTGTAGTACATGCGCGTCAAAAATCAAAAAAATTGCGTTACGTAATAAAAGCACGCTCCCATTAATATCATGTGCGATGATTTAGTATTAAATAAAAATTAACCAAATTTTAAGCGAATTTGATGCCTTTCACTTGACAGTGCAGCGAAGACGTCATTGAAAAACATCGAAAAAAAATTGTCTGCGGAGTTGTTTCGAGCGATTTTTTCATAATTCGGCACAAATTCAGCGAAAAAATGCATAAATCGATGGAAAAGGTTTGTAAAATGTTGTTTTTATTACAATTCACGAACTAACGAGTACCTTTCAATTTCCATTTCTTAATTTAGGCGAGAAACCCATTCTTCCAAATGGTCAAAGAAATCTGCAGCTTCTCAAGAGTTTATCGTTTCTGGATCCGGCTCGGAGAACCGTATTTTGCCTCACCAGCTGGACCAAAATGACATGGCCGAGTGGACGACTTGGGGCAATGAATTCTGCTGCAGGGAATATATTAACGGAAAAATGTGAAAGAGTGTTGGTTCTTATGACGATGCTGAACTGCGCCTAACACGGACCGTTTCCCGCTGTAACCGAGTTCCGGTTCTACTCCGGGTGAAGAATGTTCAGCCCGGATTGTTACGATTGAGCTGATTCTTCGAGAGGGTCAGCTTCAAGCTGCTAAATGAGCGTGGCAAGGATATCGGTTGTATTGAAGATTCGTGATGGTTCCGAGGTGAAATTTGAAGTCGGAGCAATAAAATAAAGTCGGTGAATGAAAAAGGCATTTCGAGAAGAAATGAAGTCTGAAAGAAATTGTTTTATTTTGTAAACAATAAAGTTTTAAAATAATTTTAACATTCTATTATTATGAGTAAATCTGAATTCGGTCGAAAGAAACCAAGCAACAAATACGTCAATATTTCGTTACATTCCTTTATAATCCAACTGACATGTCGCATGATGGACCCAGACATCGTTTTCTTCGAAATATCTGAGATCCGGCCTTCAAAAAGTGTATGAATAACACTTAAGTGCTAATATCTTTTGATAGGGTTGTCAGATCTCCGCTGTTTTATGCTTGTTGGAAAGGTCTTTCAATTATCTAACTAACGACGGGTCGCATGATGGGCCCGGATAATCTTTTCATCGAAATAACTGAGATCCGGCCTCTAAAATGTGTATAAATAACACTAAAGTGCTCATAACATTTGATAGGGTTATCAGATCTTCATTGTTTTGGGCTCATTAGAAAGATCTTTCAATTGTCCAACTAACGACGGGTCGCATAATGGTCCCGGCCATTATTTTCATCGAAATAACTGAGATCCGGCCTCTAAAATGTGTACAAATGACACTTAAGTGCTCATAACTTTTGATAGGGTTATCAGATCATCAATGTTTTGGACTCATTAGAAAGGTCTTTGAATTATTCAACTAACTACGGCTTACATTATGAACCCGGCCAACATTTTCATCGAAATATTTGAAATCCGGCCTCTAAAATGTGTACAAATGACACTTAAGTGCTCATAACTTTTGATAGGTTTATCAGATCTTCAATGTTGTGGGCTTGTTGGAAAGGTCTTTTGATTACCTATCCAACGATGGGTCGCATGATAGATCCGGACAACTTTTACATTAAAATATTTGAGATCCGGCCCCTGAAATGTGTACAAATGACACTTAAGTGCTTATAACTTTTGATAGGGTTATCGGATCTTCAATGTATTAGGCTTATTAGAAAGGTCTTTCAAATACCTTTCTAAAAATGTATGATCAGACGGGTTTTCTTACAAAAACCACCCTTTTTACAATCTTTCAAACTTTAGCCAGAATCGTTTTTTTAGCATAACTTTTGATATACTTAACAAAACTTTATAAAATTAACTAGGGTCTTGTGGGACCCCAAGACGGACCGAATGAGACCAGAACGGTCCAAATCGGTTCAGCCAATCCGGAGATAATCGAGTGCATATTTTTCGGTGCACGGACTCACATCCAGACACACGCACAGACATTTGTTCAGAATTTGATTCTGAGTCGATAGGTATACATGAAGGTGGGTCTACGAGGTCGAATTAAGAAGTTCATTTTCCGAGTGATTTTAAAGCCTTTCCTCAGTAAGGTGAGGAAGGCAAATATTATTTAAAAGAGACTTATATAACTTGAATCACATTGGATTGATTTTTTTAATTACTTGACATTTTCACAGATTCACACTTTTTCGTAAAATACTCAAATTTGTTGGTATTGTAGTATGGGATCGCGTATTTTAAAAGAACTCTACTCGTGTTCATTTGACACTGATATTTGAAATATTTGAAGAAAAATCCCCGAATTCAATGTTTTTGTAATATTTTTTTCAAGTTTTTTCGTTTTTTTTTGTCGTTGAGCAATTCTTAATCATTCAACTCCTTTGTAAAAACAATATAAATTTTTTTATGTTTTGTTTATTTTTTTTAATACGTAGTTTTTTATATTAGAGTATTTAAAAGAATTCTTTCCACACCTTAAAAAACATGATATTTTTCAGTGGTATTCAGTAAGTATTTTTCACGAAAATCCGTAGTTTTGGGTTGATTCGAATATTTATAATACTTCGTATTTTCTAAATGAAACTCAAGTTTAATGTTTTTGTAATAAAGGTTTCAAATGATCAGTAGTTATATTTTCATTTGATCTTTATATTTATCATTTTTAGGCTGATGCAAATATTTAAAAAAGTTTTTGTCCCTCGGCCCTGGCCGAGGTCAAGGGGGGGGGGGCAAAAAAATAAAAAAATATAAAAATTTAAATAACAAGCCATAGTCTTCACATTTAAATGAAAAAAGTGTTTTAAAAGGCATTTTACACTAGTTCAGTTGTTTTGCAATCATTAGTTTTCAAAAAATCTAAGATCTGACAAAAACAAAAATTGTATCGAAAAAAAAAGATTTTGCATCGAAAATTTTCAAAAAATCTTAAGATTTTTTAATAAGCCCAAACATTCTAAAAATGATTTTAAACGCAGAAGAATGTATTTTAATTTGATTTCAGCTGGTTGCACTTGAATTTTCATAGAAATTTTGAAGTTTATTGTAAAAATATTTTTTTTGCCCCCTGATTTTTCGGGCCAATTTTGAAGGGGGGGGGGGGTGACAAAAACTTTTAAAAATATTTGTACCAGCCTTATACACGAAAAATAAGTTTTTTTTTGTGAAAATTGTGTTTGTCTTCTGATTTGAAAAAATATTCACGATATGTGTAATGCTTCTGCAAAATACCCGTAGAAAATCAATATTCTTTAAAAAACAAACATGGTCGCCAAATGACCAACCGGGAATAAAACCTTTCAGAGACTTAAGCACGTCCGGTTATTCATCCCCCAAATGAGCAATTCTCTACCAAAACCGGAAAGAATTTTGTTTGTATATTTTTATTTAGCTTAAACTTTGATGGAGCCTTCTCTATTACCAAAGAAGCTATTTTGTGTCATTGGCTCACCCATACAAGTCTCTATTCAATTTTGGCAGCTGTCCTTACAAAAATGTTACGTAAACATTCAAACAGTTTTGAGTGAATTTTACAAAAAGGTACACGGAAAACAAAATTTGTCGAATTTTAAATAAACTTTGATTTACAAAAACTCAACTTCCCAAAAAAATATCACGAATGTTTCATATTTTAACATTGAAAATCAAACCATTAGTTGCTGAGTTATCGACATTAGAAAATGGAGGGTTGTTCAGGTGATACGTAGAAAACTTCAATTATCCTGTTTTTCTTAAAGCCTTTGGATCTCAGCAATCAGAGTCAAATCTTCAATGTCTCTTAGACAATTTTATCAAAAAAAATCATATCCTTTAAAAAATATGTTTTAAAAATGGTCACTCATGGTCACTATATTTAAAACGAGGCCCTATGTAAAAGAATCTGTAAAGTACGTTTCGATTGCAAAATACATTTTTATTTATTTTTAATATGGCCAAAAAAAGTTTGTTGCATGAAATTTCGATTATTTTTTTCCAAAAACGCCTTTTTGCTTTAATTCATCACTAAAATTAATATAAAAATAGTTAAATAAAAAACTGGCATTTTTTCCTTGTACCTTTTTTAACAGAATAGTCCTCAACAATACCTACAATTTTGCCGAAGACACCAAATTGATCAGAAAATTCAATCAAAATGTACAGATTTTCGAATATTTACGTACTATTTTTGTATGGACAATTGCAAAAATTGTATGTAGATTTGTATGGGTGAACCAATAACACAAAATAGCATTTTTTGGTCATAGAGAAGGCCCAAATAAAAATTACAAAAAATAAAAATGCTCGAAATCGGTCGATTTCGTAGAGAATTGCTCATATGTAGTGCTATACTGGGGTATGACTGTCTTATTTGGTGGAATATGGTGACTTTAAAAAAGATGTTGGGAGTATGGATAATCAAGTTGAATTGTCTCAACACCAAGTCGATGCCTCTGTGCTCCCTTGTGCTTAACTAGGTAGGAATCCCAGCAAGATTAGTACAAACGGGTACAGGGGCATCGAAGTGTGAATCGGGTTTGCAATCGCTGATAAATTCCATCAGATCATAAGAAAGCATCACAATCTCGCTTTTCACTGGTGCAAACCCCACCAATTTTGACGTTTTTCGTTACGCTGTCTCGCGAAATCACCACCAACACCAGCATCGAAAGTTCGCTCCGGTGGCATCAATACATTTCCGGCACCATCCCGAATGTCAAACGTGACGGAGACGGCGGCAGAGTGTGCGCGTCTGTCGTCCACAAACAATGAACCCCGATGTGTGTGCGTGTTCATGCCGCCGAACGGATGAACTCAGCATTTCCCCTCCATTTTCCCGAACGTCATTTTCCCTCCACCCCTAGGAAGCACAGGAAATCCCTGACAACAATTTTCCAGCTGCGAATGGTTTACCCTTATCGCCACGTTTTGTTTTGCTTCCCCCGCTGGGCTGTGTATTGGTGCTGCCAGCGGCTTGGTCGGAGTTTACAAATACATACGGGTAAAGCGCAAACATCAATGAAAACAAACTGAAAAGCTTTTTTCCTTCCCTCTTTTTTTTTTTTGGAAACAGCCCGAAGGAGAGCGGCGGCCAAGCGGAAAAAGCTGAAAAATCTAGGCAAATCCAAGTCTACCGACACCGAGGAGGACGACGCCGACGAGGACTGCGGTGACGATGGTGAGTAATATCGGGGTCTACGAGCTTCGGACACAACACTAACTACCACACGCACAGATGGAGTACTGTCACTCTTTGTTGTAATGTCTGTCAGACTTTAGGTTCTAACTCTACTTCTTTTCGTTTTTTTATTTCTGGACTAACGAAATAACAACACTTTCTTTTTGTTTGACTACACACTAACGAAAAAACGTCGGATTACGTGACTTTTTGCCACTCAGTTAGCGTTACGAAGCGAAAGAAAGGTAAAAACTAAGTTGGAGCGAAACCAAAAGCTGCCCACGTGCAGAAAGTTGAGGCTCTACGCAGTACAATACGCTTCCAGTAGATTACTTACCTAAGCTTGACAACCTGAAAGGGAGTTTCTTGTTCGCTCAAAATTGTAATTTGTTTTTTTTTTCAAGTAGAATCAAAATTGTACTTTCGAACGAGAACAAGTCTCCGTTGCTTAACCCTTGAAAACCTCAATCGAGTAAACGTTAGTCGCTTTACGTAAACTATCCAATTCGTAGGGATATTTGGCTAGCTTACTCTAGACAGTACTGGGTAATTCTCAGCCAACTCACACAACAGTTGCATCGATCCCTCTTCGATTTGCGTGAAACTTTGTCCTAAGGGGTAACTTTTGTCCCTGATCATGAATCCGTTTTTTGATACGGAGGGGCGGTACGACTCCTTCCATTTTTGAACATGCGAAAAAGAAATGTCTTCAATACAGTCCAGACTGAACCCTTAGTCATTTGGAATTTTTAAATCCAATGAAAAAAAATCGCAGAACTCGAGTTTGATGTTTGAAGTAAAAAAATAGAAAAAAATACGAAGAAAATTCTTTTTTTTATGATTCGATTATCCGAAGTGCCATACAAACCTTCAAATAATCAAACTCCGCATAATCGAAACTTCGCATAATCGAGTCTGGACTGTAATTTGCCGCCTGAAAAGGTGATGAGATGGAAATTTTGTGTCAAAGGGATTTTTATGTAAAATAGGACGGCCGATTTGTTGGCGTATTCAAAATTCCGAAAAAAAAAACGTATTTTTCACCGCAAAAATACAAACAAAGTTTTATAAACTCTGCCAATTTTCATTACACAATTGTAAAAAAAATGAAACTTGTTATTTGAAGGGAAATATAATGTTCTATTTGAATCTGTAATAGCCCATAAGGCTTATTTTTTATTAAGAATAAAGGACAAAATTTCACATAAACCGACAAGTCAGAGCAATTTAACTAAGAGTTACCCGTATTTGTATCATAAAAACAAAAAGCTTTAAAAATCACTGATAATGGATGTACCTAATAAAATAATTTTTTTACTGATTCAGGCCGTTGCATTTTTTTTTCAAATTTTATGGAAGGGCCTTCCCCCCTCCCCTTCAAAATCGGCTCGAAAAATCAAAGGGCAAAAAAATTTCTATGTAATGTGGAGGTGGGCAAAACCGCTCCTTTTTAAGGGGCCGCTCATTTTCGTTCGCTCATTAATAAGAGTGGCTCTTTTGAACAGCTCTTTCGCCCTTTTTCAAAATTTTGGAAAAAATGCTATTTTTAAGGATGGTGTGATTGTTTATGTTTTTGTTGTTGGACTTTTATAAATTATTTGTAAAAAAACAAAAACTAGAAGATGCGCTTGAAACCCAAAAGTCTTGGCTGTCTCTTAATCAACAATTTTACTGGAACCCAAAACAAACTCTTTTTTGCCCACCGCTAACGTAATGTATGTAATGTATGATCAACTGAAAACAATTTGAAAAGTTATTGAAGTGATTTGATAATCATATTTACCATGTTTGGGATCGTTGAAAAATATTTGGAATTTTCTTGAAATTCCGATGTAAAGCAACGCTTAACTTTTATTTTTTGGAGAAAAAACATTTTCGTCAATACTTGGGTATTTTGAAAATCAATGTTTGCAAACATCCATCCATAAATCAATGACAAGTAATAGATTGTAACAATTATATATATATATATATATATATACTGCCCACCATTGAAAAAACGGCTAATATCCACTTTTGGCAAAAACGAGATATTAGCACCAGGTGATAGAGGACGTTCCAACGCATCTTCTGGAACTTGAATTTTACTGAAATAGTGTCTAGACTTGGCTGCCGATGCGAAAAACCAAACGGCTAATATGCCACTCTTATGGGAAATTACCTTGACGGAGATTTTGTGTCAAACACTAAAACGCGTTTTTCTCGGAATACTTGATTTGGCATAATAGCCGAATTTTCAATTATGGGCAGTATATATATATATATATTAGGGTGGGTACGTTTTTCAAAAAGTTCTCGGATCAAGTTTTAGTATGGTTCCCCTTGTAGGGCATGCCCATAGGGACTTTCATGCCAAATATCAGCTCATTTGGTTGTAAACTGGCTGCGCGCATCAGGGTTAAAGTTTACATGGGAATTACTATGGGAAATTGGAACTTTTTGTTCAAACGCTCCTACAGGTCTGGGAAAATCACGCGCCAACTTCTGGTATGGTCAGGCCTACGGGGAATAGTCTGGAGAACACTTTTCCCGAAGAGAGCATATGGATTCGTTGTCCCTAGACCTGGCGCATCGGCAAACAATCCGATGTCTCCGGAATCAACTGTTTTCCCTGAAAAAGCATCAAATTTTCCTTAGCATGCTATGAAACCATGATGCACACCGCGACGCCATATGTCAGACAGCTACCACGTGGTTGAAATATTTGCAAAAAAATACAAATTTGCTATGCAAAGATTTTGAATTCGACTAAATAATATCAGGATTACTCGAAATGATCATTTTCTACTTAAAAGAAGGTTTGCAATTAAATATTCCAGCCGTTTCTCACCCACGTGGTAGCTGCCTGACGTATGGCGTCGCGGTGTTCATCAAGCTTTCATAGCATGCTAAGGAAAATTTGATGCTTTTTTAGGGAAAACCGTTGATTCCGGAGACATCGGATTGTTTGCCGATGCGCCAGCTCTAGGGACAACGAATCCATATGCTCTCTTCGGGAAAAGTGTTCTCCAGACCATTCCCCATAGTCCTGACCATACCAGAAGTTGGCGCGTGATTTTCCCAGACCTGTAGGAGCGTTTGAACAAAAAGTTCCAATTTCCCATAGTAATTCCCATGTAAACTTTAACCCTGATGCGCGCAGCCAGTTTACAACCAAATGAGCTGATATTTGGCATGAAAGTCCCTATGGGCATGCCCTACAAGGGGAACCATACTAAAACTTGATCCGAGAACTTTTTGAAAAACGTACCCACCCTAATATATATATATATATATATATATATATATATATATATATATATATATATATATATATATATATATATATATATATATATATATATATATATATATATATATATATATATATATATATATATATATATATATATATATATATATATATATATATATATATATATAAATTAAATAGTTAAACATTTATAATTTGCGTAGTGGGTAACGATATTTAAGAAAATAATTTTTTTCAAAAATGCAGTTTTTTGTCAAAATTCTAATGTAGTGAAATTATGTAAACAGATTTGTGACATTTGAAACCCATATAGCATAATACTAAAGTTTGGTGTGTTCAAAAAAGTACGGTTTCTGTCCCAATTTCAGTATTTTACCCAGAAGTATTCAATTTAGCTAAAAACTTTGAAAGTCGGAGATAATTCTGATTAAAAAAGCTACAAAACATGAAAATGTAATGCTACACTTTGATAAAAGCTGAAAATTATTAAAAGAAATAATGAAAACGTGAAGATAGCCAATCCACCATATCTTCGCTAATATGACTTTATTTCAAATGGGATGTGTATAAAGAATGCTTGTTTTTATTTTAAATATGGTGTTTAAAGGCAAGATGACTAGATATCAAAATATTCATCACATCCTCAGATAGTTTTTTTTTTCAGTTAAAATTTATCATAACAGAGGGATCCTCTAGAACCTCGCTTTTCTTAGGGATATTAATTTTGTTTTTTTATTTGAATGAAACTTTATTAAAAGTACCGGAATTTAAAAAAATGGGTACACGAAAAAATTAATTCCCATTTTGTTTATTTTATGTTTAATTAACAAAATATGATTTTTTTTTATTATGTTTCAGTGGACTGAAAAAGGCATTTTCATCTGGTTCAGGAAATAAATGTTGTGGAAAGAAACACGATAAAAAATATTGTCAAACAAATTTTCAAAAATCGTGTTTATCTATAAAATCGTATTTGCTATTTAAACCGTTTAAAACTATAAGCAAGGTGATTTAAAAAATATGTTTAGTTATCTGCTATTTAGAAATACTTTGTGAAGGAAAAGCTGAGAAAATTTACTGCAATTTGACTTTCTTGATCGGACTGCTGAGATACAGCCTTTTGAAGTTTAAATCTTTGAGGTATTTTTTGGGTATTCCATTTTGAACTGCCAAGTTAATGCCTAAAAACCTAAAAAAGAATCCTCCAAAATTCTTAGCGTCCCGGCAGAATGTGTTATATAAATCAAACAAAAAATTGATCATTTCAAATCTGCACTAGGGGCAAAACTTCATGCAGTAAAGATAACAAATCTGTACAATTTGTATAGAGTTTTTAATAACGAATATTTGGAATTTCACTAATAAATACATTTTCAAGATTTTTTGAGAAACACGCATTATAACAATACGATCTATCGACAGTGAAAAAGGTCTTGTAATAAGTTCCTCAAAATAACGAAGGGATCAGGTTGTATATTTTTGTATAAGTAGAAGCTAAGTAGAAGCGCAATTTACCTCGACCGAGATCGTGGCAACGTATAAAAGCAGCTTTATTTTTTAAACTCTTTATCAACACTTAGATTTCTATTCCAACACAATTAACCGCTAACTTCCAGAATGCTTCCTCTTTATAACCCCTTATCGCTTGGCTTCGAAACTTAAAATTTGCGTTTATCAAAATTTCTAATGCCACTTCTGTCCCCTTCCACACGCCTCCAGGTTACCTCAAGTCCAAGGTGAAAACCCAGGGCAAGTGCAAGGGCTTCTGGCGGGCGGAGAAGCGCTTCCGGTTCTGGATCCGGCACACGGTCAAGACGCAGTGGTTCTACTGGTTCGTGATCGTGCTCGTCTTCTTCAACACGGTGTGCGTCGCCGTCGAGCACTACGGCCAGCCGAGCTGGCTGACGCAGTTCCTGTACTACGCCGAGTACGTGTTCCTCGGGCTGTTCATGATGGAGATGTGGATCAAGATGTACGCGCTGGGGCCGCGCATCTACTTCGAGTCGTCCTTTAACCGGTTCGACTGCGTCGTCATCAGCGGGTCCATCTTCGAGGTGGTGTGGTCCGAGGTCAAGGGCGGCTCCTTTGGGCTGTCCGTGCTGAGAGCTTTAAGATTGCTTAGGATATTTAAGGTGAGTTTGGGGGTTTGTGGTTTGAAGGTCTAAGGTCTAATTATTCTCTTTTTTTTTCTTTTGTAGGTTACAAAATACTGGTCGTCCTTGCGGAATCTGGTGATATCGTTACTCAACTCGATGCGGTCTATCATTTCTCTGCTGTTCCTGCTCTTTCTGTTCATCCTGATCTTCGCACTGCTCGGAATGCAGCTGTTTGGGGGACAGTTCAACCTGCCGGACGGAACGCCACCGACCAACTTCAACACGTTCCCGATCGCACTGCTCACCGTGTTTCAGATCCTAACCGGTGAGGATTGGAACGAGGTCATGTACCAGGGCATCGAGTCACAGGGTGGCCACAAAAAGGGCATGATCTACTCGCTGTACTTTATCATTCTGGTCCTGTTTGGCAACTACACACTGCTGAACGTGTTCTTGGCTATCGCCGTGGACAATTTGGCCAACGCACAAGAGCTGACTGCCGCCGAGGAGGAGCAGCTCGAGGAGAACAAGGAAAAGCAGCAGATGGAGCTGGACAAGGAAATGGAGGCGTTGCATCTCCAGACGGATGGGTCGCCGCCCCGGGTTGAGGTCGAGTCGCCTTCGCCAACCCGGGGGAACGGAAGCAAGGCGAAAAAGAAACCCGGCGAGGACAAGGAGGACGACGAGGACGACATTCCAGACGGGCCGAAGCCCATGCTGCCGTACTCGTCGATGTTCGTGCTGTCGCCGACGAATCCGTAAGTTCCATACAAACAAACTGTCTCGCGAATTAACTCTCTACCATCTCTCCCTACTTCCAGAATCCGTTGCGGCGCCCATTGGGTGGTGAACCTGCGGTACTTTGACTTCTTCATCATGGTCGTCATCTCGCTGTCGTCGATCGCACTCGCCGCCGAGGATCCGGTCGAGGAGGACTCGCCGCGGAACAAGATCCTCAACTTTTTCGATTACGCCTTCACGGGCGTGTTCACCATCGAGATGCTGCTCAAGATCGTCGATTTGGGCGTGATTCTGCACCCGGGCAGCTACCTGCGCGAGTTCTGGAACATCATGGACGCCGTCGTGGTCATCTGCGCGGCCGTCAGCTTCGGGTTCGATATGACGTAAGTGGGGCCTCGAATCCGCGTCCGGTGATCAACATCAATAACACTTTTTTCGTTCTCTCAATACAGTGGCAGCAGTGCTGGCCAGAACCTGTCCACGATCAAGTCGCTGCGGGTGCTGCGCGTGCTGCGACCGCTGAAAACCATCAAGCGAGTGCCGAAGCTGAAGGCGGTCTTCGACTGCGTCGTCAACTCGCTCAAGAACGTCATCAACATCCTGATCGTGTACATTCTGTTTCAGTTCATCTTCGCGGTCATCGCGGTGCAGCTGTTCAACGGCAAGTTCTTCTACTGCACCGACGACAGCAAGCACACGAGCGAGGAGTGCAAGTAAGAACTTCGACATCGACACTTAAGTAAAACACTTTCTAACTCTAAATACTTTTTAGGGGTTCGTTCTTTGTGTACGACGGGCCCGACCAGCTGCCCCGGCGCGAGACACGAGAGTGGAAAACGCAAAGCTTCCACTACGACAACGTGGCCACGGCCATGTTGACACTGTTCGCCGTGCAAACCGGCGAAGGGTGGCCTCAGTAAGTATCGTTCATTTCGCTGAGGGGAGTTTCTAATCTTGAAGTAAACTTTTTACAAAAAGCTCGTAGATCATCCTTTATCAATACAGTCCAGACTCGATTATATGAAGGCCTCGGGGAAATTTCACTTTGAATAATCGAATCTTCAGATAATCGAATCACGGAAAAAAATATTTTTTTCGATGTTTTATTTGTGATGGGTGAGCTCAAGTATGATGGCGGCCAAAATGGCGGTGAAACGTCTTAAAAAACGTTACTTAATCCATCTTTAGGTGGTTGGTGCCTTTTTGACATTCATAAAGTGAAAACAATGGGTCGCATGATACATCCAGACAACCTTTCATCAACATATCTGAGATTCAGCCTCAACAATCTTTAAAACACTTAACTGCCGTTCTACGCATAATTATCCCATGTTCAAAAAAGGGCAACTGATAAAAACGCGATTGAAATTTTTCGATCGATTTCTGTGTTTCTACGCATAATTGTCCCGTGGGTCTCTATTCGCCATATATGTCCCTACTCACCCCGGTTAACATTATATTACCCTTATTTGTAATCCTCTTGCAGGTAAACTGGTGAACAAGATAAAATGCTACGTAAAACTCATGATTTCGTGACAGAAAATACTTGGCGGGAAAATTATGCGTAGAAGTTCAACGATGGGACAAACAGACTTGGTGTTGTTTTCAATGATTTTCTGAACAAAGCACTAGATTTTATGTGTTTTGCTTAAAGTATACGTAAAACTGAGCTCAAAAATGATAAAAAGTCAAAATCGTCAAAAAATGACATGGGACAATTATGCGTAGAACGGCAGTTAAGTGCTTTAAACTTTTGATAGAATTGTCAGATCTTCAACGTTTTGGACTAGTTGGAAAGGTTTTTCGAATACCTAGGAGGTCAAATTTCGAAGTTCATTTTTCGAGTGATTTTATAGCCTTTCCTCATTAGGGTGCGGAAGGCAAAAGTTCATCTTTCAATTTTAAAGGAAATCAAAAATTTAAATTTGACAAAATTTGGGTGGCAGAACTCGAATTTAATGTTTAAAATAAAATAAATTAAACGGAAAAAAACAATTTTATTTTTGTCATGATTCGATTATCCGATTCGATTCGGAACCTTTGGATAATCGAACTTCGGATAATCGAAACATCGGATAATCGAGGCTTCGGATAATCGAGTCTAATATCAGTTTCTTTGTATGCTTTCAACTCAATAAACGTTACTTAATCCACCCTTAGGTGGTTGGCGCCTTCCTCACATTTAAAGGGTGCTATCCAAAATGCAACAAGTGCGTAAACACTTAATAAGTGCTTATAACTTTTGATAGGGTTGTCAGATCTTCAATGTTATGGACGCATTGGAAAGCTCTTTTGAATACCGTAAAACGGGGTGACTTTGATAGCTGGGGTGACTTTGATAGGTTTGCGATTTTTCTGCAAAATGAAGAGTACAATTAAAATACGTACGGAATGGTTCAGAATCATACTGACCGTGGTAGAGAAGTGTTCAAAGTACCTCAAGAAGAACTTTGCATAACATTTTGAAATGTTTAAAAAGTTAGTTAACTATAATTAAGAAAATGTTAATGAAAGTCATTATTTAAAACTTCTCAAAGTGTAATGATTTTCTCAATGAACATGATTTTGAATCGGAAAACGGAATGCATTTTCGGGTTCTTTGGACAATTTTCCACTAGGAAAATGTTAAATAAGTTTGTCAATAATAAAAATTATGTGTCCTTGAAAGACAATTAAAAAAAATCTCCAAATTAATAGGCAATTTCAGTTGAACCAATTTCATGTAAAATGTGAAAACTTGTGATTCGTGCTTTGTAATCAGTTTAAAATGCAATATAAATCGATAATTTTATAAACAAAACTAGTTTTAACAAATTTCAGGCAAAATTCCTACTTTTCAACAATTTTATGTAAAATTTATTAGTATTTTGATAAAAAGCTTATAAACTTAGTTAACTAAATATTAACATTGATTTTTTATCTTGAAAACTATATCAGCTACTTTAGTGATGGTACGAAAACGAAACTATTGGCACTACGCCCCCCGGGGCATGGCCTTCCTCTAACGTGGGATTTCTGCTCCAGCGCCTCTGACGAGACAGGAGAAACCGGGACCGACGTTTTACTTCACCATCCGATAGAAGCTCAGTGGATAAGGCGGGAATCGAACCCGCGTCTCATAGCATCATCGGGATCGGCAGCCGAAGCCGCTACCCCTGCGCCACGAGACCCATTAGTGATGGTACATTTTACGTATAAATAAAGTTTGAACATCTTAAATATGATTTTAACAAGAAAAACTATGACTATCAAAGTCACCCCGGAATTTAAACTAAGAATTTTTTACGTAACTATTTTTCTGAACACTATTGAAAAAACTTTTTTTTCCAAAATAGTGCATAGACTTTGTGTGGCCTACCCCAGTACATGTTTTAAAAATAATAATCTTGAGAAAACCCTTACCTGTTGGAAAATATTCCAAAAACAAATTGAAATCCTATCAAAGTCACCCCGGTTTACGGTACCTATCCAACGATAGGTCACATGAGAGATCCGGACAACGTTTTCATCAACATATCTGAGATCCGGCCTCCAAAAAGCATATAAATAACACTTATGTGCTTATAACTTTTGATAGGATAGTCAGATCTTCAATGTCTTGGACGCGTTTGAAAGGTCATTCAAATATCTTTCTGAAAATGTATAGCATGACGGGTTTTCTTACAAAAAACACCCTTTTTACAATCTTCCGGACTTTTGCTAAAATCGTTTTTTAGCATAACTTTTTAAGTACTTAACTGAACTGCATAATTTTTAATAGCGACTTATGGGACCTTTAGACGGATCGAATGACGTCAAAGCAGACAAAATCGGTTTAGCCAATGTCGAGATAATCGAGTGACAATTTTTTGATCAACATCCCACCACACACACAGACATTTGCTCAGAATTTGATTTGAAGTCGATAGGTATACATGAAGGTGGGTCTAGGAGGTCTAATTGAGAAGTTCATTTTTCGAGTGATTTTATAGCCTTTCCTCGGTAACGTGAGGAAGGCAAAACGCTAACTGGCAGTGAAATTATGGGAAAGTATCATTTGTATCATACACGTAAACCGGGGTGACATTATTAGGGTATAAATTATTTTTTCAGATTTTAATTTTGTTAAAATTCATTTCTTTACTATCCTGTTATAAGGGTTGTCATTGGGTCCGGAGTATGAGTTTGAGTTGCAGAAATGTATGAATCAATCTCAATTTAATTGAAGGAGTTTATGTGTTCTTAAAAATCTTATATTTTTATCTATTTCTTGGATGCCTTGAATTGCTTGAATTTATTAAATTCCTAGATTTTTTTAACATCCTAAAATTTTGTAAATTTTTAGATTTTTTCAAATATCAAGTAAAAAAAATCATTAATTTGCTGGATATTTGCATTTCTTGAATTTTGTGAACTCCTGAATTTTTTTAAAGGGTTACATACATGTTTGAACACTAGCGTGGTTCACCGATGGTTCAAGATGATGATTTTTTTAGAATCGTTTTAACGATCTTTCGTGCGCGAGAGAGGAGAGCCATGATCACTTCGGATTTTTTCTCTTGATAACGTCCAAAGATTTTTTTTATGATGATTATTCCATCGCTGAATGTTTTTCTTGTAAAACACCGCCGGTAATTTATTTTTGTATTTTTCAATAAAAAAAACTATTTTTTTTAATCGAGCTTCGTCATGCACACGGGTTATGTTACCCTAATTTCAGCCAATTTTGTCCATCGAATTTCGGGATACCGTGGCACCCGTAAATCAACTCGTTGCTCTACTTTGCGCATGGCAAAATTTAAAGTATAAATCGTCAGTTACTCACTTTTATCATGAAATATCTTTAAGAAACTTTTTGTAGTGTTTGGAATTCATGTTTTGAGTGGATTTAATAAATTTTCTATAATGGGTAATTCTCTACCAACTCACACGAAATCGGGAAAAGTTGCCCCGACCCCTCTTCGATTTGCGTGAAACTTTGTCCTAAGGGGTAACTTTTGTCCCTGATCACAAATCCGAGGTCCATTTTTTGATATCTCGTGACGGAGGGCCGGTACGACCCCTTCTATTTTTGAACATGCGAAAAAAGAGGTGTTTTTCAACAATTTGCAGCCTGAAACGGTGATGAGATAGAAATTTGGTGTCAAAGGGACTTTTATGTAAAATTAGACGCCCGATTTGATGGCGTACTCAGAATTCCGAATAAACGTATTTTTCATCGAAAAAAACACTAAAAAAGTTTTATAAATTCTCCAATTTTCCGATACTCGACTGTAAAAATTTTTGGAACGTGTCATTTTATGGGAAATTTAATGTACTTTTCGAATCTACATTGTCCCAGAAGGGTCATTTTTTCATTAAGAACAAAATTTTTCATTTTAAAATTTCGTGTTTTTTCTAACTTTGCAGGGTTATTTTTTAGAGTGTAACAATGTTCTACAAAGTTGTAGAGCAGACAATTACAAAAATTTTGATATAAAGACATAAGGAGTTTGCTTATAAACATCACGAGTTATCGCGATTTTACGAAAAAAAGTTTTGAAAAAGTTACTTTTTGCGTTTCTCTTTGTTTCGTCGTCCATGTCTGTCGCGGGTGACCATGAATGGCCATGATCGATGACGACCAACTTTTTCAAAACTTTTTTTCGTAAAATCGCGATAACTCGTGATGTTTATAAGCAAACTCCTTATGTCTATATATCAAAATTTTTGTAATTGTCTGCTCTACAACTTTGTACAGCATTGTTACACTCTAAAAAATAACCCTGCAAAGTTAGAAAAAACACGAAATTTTAAAATGAAAAATGTTGTTCTTAATGAAAAAATGACCCTTCTGGGACAATGTAGATTCGAAAAGTACAATAAATTTCCCATCAAATGACATGTTCCAAAATTTTTTACAGTCGAGTAACGAAAAATGGGAGAATTTTAAAAACTTTTTTAGTGTTTTTATCGATGAAAAATACGTTTATTCGGAATTCTGAGTACGCCATCAAATCGGGCGTCTGATTTTACACAAAAGTCCCTTTGACACCAAATTTCTATCTCATCACCGTTTCAGGCTGCAAATTGTTGAAAAACACCTCTTTTTCACATGTTCAAAAATGGAAGGGGTCGTACCGCCCCTCCGTCACGAGATATCAAAAAACGGACCTCGGATTCGTGATCAGGGACAAAAGTTACCCCTTAGGACAAAATTTCACGCAAATCGAAGAGGGGTCGGGGCAACTGCTGTGTGAGTTGGCGGAGAATTACCCTAATATGAAATTTTGAAATTTTCTACATGTATGCAATAGGGTGGGTACGTTTTTCAAAAAGTTCTCGGATCAAGTTTTAGTATGGTTCCCCTTGTTGGGCATGCCCATAGGGACTTTCATGCCAAATATCAGCTCATTTGGTTGTAAACTGGCTGCGCGCATCAGGGTTAAAGTTTACATGGGAATTACTATGGGAAATTGGAACTTTCTGTTCAAACGCTCCTACAGGTCTGGGAAAATCACGTGCCAACTTCTGGTATGGTCAGGCCTATGGGGAATGGTCTGGAGAACACTTTTCCCGAAGAGAGCATATGGATTCGTTGTCCCTAGACCTGGCGCATCGGCAAACAATCCGATGTCTCCGGAATCAACGGTTTTCCCTCAAAAAGCATCAAATTTTCCTTGGCATGCTATGAAAACTTGATGAACACTGCGACGCCATATGTCAGACAGCTACCACGTGGGCGAGAAACGGCTGGAATATTTAATTGCAAACCTTCTTTTAACTAGAAAATTATCATTTCGAGTAATCCTGATATTATTTAGTCGAATTCAAAATCTTTGCCTAACAAATTTGTATTTTTTGCAAATATTTCAACCACGTGGTAGCTGTCTGATGTATGGCGTCGCGGTGTTCATCAAGCTTTCATAGCATGCTAAGGAAAATTTGATGCTTTTTGAGGGAAAACCGTTGATTCCGGAGACATCGGATTGTTTGCCGATGCGCCAGGTCTAGGGACAACGAATCCATATGCTCTCTTCGGGAAAAGTGTTCTCCAGACCATTCCCCATAGGCCTGACCATACCAGAAGTTGGCACGTGATTTTCCCAGACCTGTAGGAGCGTTTGAACAGAAAGTTCCAATTTCCCATAGTAATTCCCATGTAAACTTTAACCCTGATGCGCGCAGCCAGTTTACAACCAAATGAGCTGATATTTGGCATGAAAGTCCCTATGGGCATGCCCAACAAGGGGAACCATACTAAAACTTGATCCGAGAACTTTTTGAAAAACGTACCCACCCTAGTATGCAACCCTATAGTTTCATATATTTTTTAAATTTCTTTATATCATTTTTTTGTCTATTTCTTGATTATTTTTATTTTTTTCACTATTGAATTTGTTGAATTTATGAGTTTCTTGAAAGTAATGTCGTGATAATTTTTAGTTTGATGGAAATTGGGATTTATTTGATTTTTTTGATTTCTTGAATTATTTTTTGTATATCTTGTTTGCATTTTTTATAATCTATTAATTTCCTTAATTTTTCGTCTTACATATATAATTTTTAAAATTTCTTGATTTTGATGCGAGATTATTTTCGGACCGTAACGCATTATGTCTCATTCCAATATTGGCTCCTCCAGCCACGATGGCCTACTGGTTAACTGTTTTGCCTCCAGAGGACGGGGGGTCGAACCTCTACTCAAGTGACCTTTATTTTTCGATCATATTCCGAGTTTAAAAGAATTGTTATTTCCTTGCCTTTTTTTGTTTGGAGCAGACGGATATCGAACCCAGGACTATTCGCTTCCAATGCGATCACACCGTAACCATCCCATCCCAAAAAGGTTCTCTAACAATCTAATCATTTAAAAAGTAAAAGCGAATATTCAATTAGAAAAAAAAAACATTTTGTTTGTCCTTTTGATTGTTTCAATAGCTTAGCTTTTATAGAATATGAAGAAATTAATATTCTTACACGATTTTTCCCAAAATATTTCTTCTTTTTATTCAAAAATGAGTGCAATTAAATTGATAGAAGGGAACTAAAAACTATATTTAGGATTTTCAAAGCAAAAATTTTACACATATTTTCGAAGATTAATTCTTTTTTAAACATATTTCTGTATCGAGAAAGAGAGTTTTCAACTAATTGCTTCTTTTTCGGGCAATCTCAATTGTTTTTATTTCAGTTTTTCAATCGAATTTTGTTCACTTTACGAATTACATATTATCTTCAAAAATTTTTTGATCATCGGCACGTCCTTTGAATTCTCTTTACTGAAAATAATACAAAATTTCATTGTTCAGAGAGAAAAAAAAAGATCTTTGCGATCGTGTTGACTCTAACGACATTTTCGCTTCGCTTCGCTTCGCTTCGCTTCGCTAGGAAACGGTGATTTTAGCGGATTGCAGACTGGATTTTCGCCATGTGATGTGATGATTGTCTAAGCCCAAGTTGCCTAGGAATCGATAATTGGGAATAGAACCAATTCCACCTGAACCAGATTCTCACCACCATGGCAGCCGTCCATTGCCGGCCGCTCCCATCTCCACCGCGCACCAGGGACAAGGAAAGGGATTTGGAAGACGGGAAGTGTTGATGCTCCACTTTTTTCAGAGTATTAAGGGAAAATCTCCACGGTATCCTCAAGTAAGTTTCGCTTGGAGTTGGACGGTTTTTTGGAAAGGTGAATGGTCTGAGGAGCCACCCTAGGCGAGTGGTAACGACCGTTTGCATTGTTGTTCGAATTCTTCGTGTGTTCTCATTTCTAATGGGAAATTTCAATTCTTCTCATCTCTTATTGGATGAATTCTATCAGTCGCCCAGGCTATTTATAGCGAGGTATTTTTTTAAATTCAATTTCAAGTGCGCTTGCAATCTTGCATGCAATCTTGTTTGAGTTCTGATGTTCAGCTTGCATTCAATTCTTTGTCCGATTCTTGGATTCAACTATACCAGTCTAATTTCTCCTCAAGCTACCAATGCTCCACGGTTATGTGGAAAGCAATTTTGCTTGACAATCCTAAGGACAGGGGATCAAACCCCGCCGTGAGCTTAATGTTTTTTCATTAATTCCAAATTCAATGAGTCCAGAACTTTCTCGTTGGGAGCAGATGGGTATCGAACCCAGAACCATTCGCTTATAAAGCGAACATCGTAACCATTCAGCCACGACCGCTCCCGTGTTGACTCTAACGACATTTTGTTTACTAACTAGAGATATTTGCATTTATTTCTTCTCTTTAATTTATCCTCTATTTTTCATCTTTCAGAGTTCTACAAAACTCGATGGCCGCCACCTACGAAGACAAGGGTCCAATCCAAAATTTTCGAATAGAAATGTCCATATTCTACATAGTATACTTCATAGTGTTTCCATTCTTCTTCGTTAACATATTCGTGGCCTTGATTATCATTACATTTCAAGAGCAAGGTGAAGCTGAGCTGCAGGACGGAGAGATAGATAAAAATCAGGTTTGGGAAATGTGAAACCGTTTGAGGATTCGTTCAATGTAACCACATTTTGTCCCTCTTTCTAGAAATCGTGCATAGATTTTACGATAGGTGCTAGACCGTTAGAACGTTATATGCCAAACAAGCGGAATAGTTTTAAATACAAAGTCTGGCGCATCGTCGTCTCCACGCCGTTCGAGTATTTTATAATGATGTTGATCGTGTTCAATACGTTACTGCTGATGATGAAGGTACGTACTGTGGACTCCAAGCCCCATCCCCAGTTTCCATAACGCAATCTTTCACTCTTAAAAAACAAACTTCCCCATACTCTCCTGCCCCACTTCAGATAGGCCGTAGATATTGAAGGATGTTGCATCGGAATTCAAACAACGTTGAGCTCCGATGCAAATTCAAATCGAATCGAAAAATTTAAGCCCTGTCTAGCTAGGATTCCCCAACAACAACAAAAAAAAAAAGAAACTCACATCGACAATTCGAAGTTGTACCCCTTGACCTCCCTACCCCCCTTCAAAAAACCAACAACCAAAGACACTGTCCATCGAAAAAATATGCGCTGTAAATATCGCAACAGCTACCAGACATCGAAGCAGATTCGGCAGAATATCGTATTCTGTGAACGAGATTTTTATTGTTTATTTTGTTTTGAGTTGTTTTACAACTTTGGTTGTGCAAGATTACACGAATGTTTCGTCTTTTCCGTTTGTGATTGTCGGAATGAATGTTCTCTTTTGTTTTGTTTCGCATGAAAGATTGATATTTTGGAATGTTTGAACTTTTTTGTTTTATCTTTATTTTTTACATTATTCGTCCAATGACGTGTCATTTATGGTTTTTGAAAAGCATGACATTTTATTTCTGTACATTTTTTTTAATTATTTGTTGCTTCCAGCATGCATACTAGTTTGTTTTGTGGCTTTCGATGTATGTAATTGTTAACCCGTTTGTAAGGAAAGGACTAGGCAGAAAATCAACCATGCATATTATTCACATCAATAAGGTCTATCTCCAGATAACGTAATCAAGTAATTTGAACTTGGTCTACGAATGTTTGTTGATTGTTTAGGGAAACTTTCTTCTAAACTCATTTGTTTAAATTTTGTATGAGTTTCAGCAAAAGTGAACAAACAAAAAGCCTTTTTGGTAAAAGGAATGGTCTATAAAAATATTTGTGTAGATAATTTTGGATTGCTGGAAGAAATGTTCATATTCATAAAAATGAAATATGTAAGTCGCCAAATTATCCTGAAAAACCTTTACCATTTTTTTTTATTTGAGGTCACCCTTTTCCCAAAATTTCTCTTTTAAAGATGGTTGATAAATATTTGAGATGGTGGTTGAAAAATTGATTTTTTTATTAAGAAACTTTAAAATATAATGTAAATCTCAATTTGAGATTTTTTTTAATAAAGTCTTTTCAGAAATTATAAAAATTATGATATATTTGTATGTTTTGTTGTGTAATGGTGTGGATTTTTGGTTTTGTCACATCAACTTTAAATTAAAAAAAAAAATCAGAAACTTAAATAAATTTAAACTAAATTTAAATAGAAATATACTTGCAATGAATTGAAATCAATCGAAATGCATTTTCCTGCGTTAATATTTATTTTTAAGCACGATTTTTTATATTTTTAATTCTTCTGAAATTTTTATACAGCGCCGCCAAAAATGAAGTTTTTTTTAGAATATTCTTATTAGTGAGAGAACAGTCAGCAATTGAAATTGTAATGTTCATGCTTGCTTGCATTCTTCGCGATTTATCAGATTTTTACAAAAAAGTTTATGAAAACAGTGATTTATGATGGTCGCGCGTCTGATTTTTATGCTTCAACAGACAAAATAGTAGTTTGTGCAAAAAGTTGCAAAAAATGATTTTTTCAAAATCAAGTTTTGCAACAATTTCCATACAATTTTTTTTTTCGATTCCGAAAACACCTTATGAATTTAATTTTAATGCAATTGTCTATTTGTTGAAAAAACCAAAACAAGAATGAAAAGTTCAACTTTTCAGCACCCATTTTAGCATTGAAAAGTATAAATTTTCAGCACTTTTATCGAAAAGTAAGTATGTAAATGTATGTAATTATGTAGCACAGTTTTTATTTTTTGATAGATTTGGTGTCTTTGGCATAGTTATAGATCAAGATTAGGAATTTTCAAGGGAAATAGTTACATGAAAAAGATTTAATATTTTTTAAAAATATATTCGGGTACACGAAATCGGGAAAAGTTGTCCCGACCCCTCTTCGATTTGCATGAAACTATGTCCTGAGGGGTAATTTTTGTCCCTGATAACGAATCTGAGGTCCGTTTTTTGATGACTCGTGACGGTGGGGCGGTACGACCCCTTTCATTTATGAACATGCGAAAAAAGAGGTGTTTTTCAATAATTTGCAGCCTGAAACGGTGAGGAGATACAAATTTGGTGTCAAAGGAACTTTTATGTGTAATTGGACACCCGATTTGAAGGCGTACTCAGAATTCTAAAAAAAAAACGTATTTTTCATAAAAAATTTTTACTCTACAAAAACCTCAAAATATTTTTTATTGCAATATGGGGTTTGAATGTTCGTGTTTTGGTCATACATTTCGAATGTCATTATTTTTTTTTCAAATACTGAAAATTTTGACAAAACTACGTTTTTTCGAAAAAATACTCAAAATTTCAGTTTTTTTTTTTGCAATATTGGTATCAAAGGATTAGGATTTTTTTCATGCATTTTGAATGTAATAACAACATATTGTGAAATTACTCAACATTTTCACAAAACTTTGTATATTCGAAAAAACACTCAAAATTTTATTTTTGTTTTGCAATATGGGTATCAAATGATCGGAACTTTTTCATACATTTGTAATGTAATAACAACATTTTTTAATAATACTCAAAAAATTCAACGAAACTATGTATTTTCGAAAATAAATACTCAACATTTCAAATTTTCACAACATGCGTATGAAAGATCGAAATTTTTCAAACATTTCAAATCTAATAACAACATTTTTTGAAAATACCCTAAATGTTCACAAAACTACGTATTTTCGAAAAAAAATTCAAAATTTCAGTTGGGTAACATATGATCTGAAATTTTCAAACATTTCGAATTTAATAAACTTTGAAATTTTGAGTTTTTAGTAGTTTTGTAAAATTTGAGTAATTTAAAAAAAAAAGCTATAGCTTTCGATTTTTTTTTAAATATCTCGATAATTTGATACCCATCTTGTGAAAAACTGAAATTTTGACCATGTTTTCGAAAATACGATGTTTTGTGAAAAAATTAAGTATTTTCAAAAAAATGTGTTATACCTTCGAAATGTTTGAAAAAAACCCGATCGTTTGATATCCATATTGCAACAAAAACCTGAAATGGTATGTGTTTATTTTCGAAAATATGTAGTTTCGTGAAAATCTTGAGTATTTTCAAAAAAAAATGATAATGTATTCGAAATGTTTAAAAAAATCCCAATCATGTGATACCCATACTGAAAAAACTGAAATTTTGAGGTTTTTTTTATTCGAAAATACGTAGTTTTGTGATTTATTTTAGTAGTTTCAAAAGATGTTGTTAATACATTCGAAATATATGTAAAAAAATACGTACATTTAATATCCATATCGTAAAAAAAAATCTGATTTTTTCCAAAAATCTGTAGTTTTGTAAAAAATTTGAGTATTTTCGAAAATTGATACCCATATCGTTTTTTATACCCATTTTTTTCTGTCTGAGTAATCCATCACTTAAACCTTGTAGATCTATTTGTAGATCTCCCATGAAATAATCTGGCATCGTTGCTTTGAAAGTTGGACTTGAGATACAGACTCACAAAGAATTCGAATCGAGGAAAACAAGCTTTTCTTAGTCTTACTTAATCAATGTTAAATAAATAAATAAATTGAAATATTTGTAAATTTTCTGATCTTTTCGATATAAATAATTTGAATTTTTTCTGAAATATTAAATCATCCTGCGTTGACGTTGCAAATTGTCATAAAAACCAAGAAAATTAGGAGAAGCGCCATCTGTTGATGATATTTTGAATTTCTTCGATATTTCTCCTGCAAAAAAAAACTTGCATGGTCCGATATTCTGCCTTGATCCTTTGGTCTTTGAATAGTAGTGATTTGAAGAAAAAATTAAATAATTGTACATCCCAAGAATTGATTGACAGTTGGAAATTAATACAATAGTTCAATATCGAGGGTTTTGCAATTATAATGTTTCCGAAGAATGTTTGTGTTTGTACGTAACTTTTAAGCATAATTTTATGTTGATTCACTTTTATGCATGTATCATATCTCAGAAAAAGTTTCACTTTGATCTAAATTTGCTAATTCGGCTTGTAATAATTCAGCTAGGTTTGCATTTGCACTGATGTCTTTTAAATTTTCAGCAAACAAAATGAAAAAAAAAAATGTTTTTCAAAACTGTGGATCAAAGTGGATACTTTCCGAATGCTCCCTTCCCTCATTCCCTTCAAATAAGAGTCACATTGAATGTAATATGTTCAACAGTCCCCCCTCCATTCAGTGTGATTCCGCAAGCTGTCTTTCCTTATTGGCATGATACTACTACGCCGAGCTGTGTATTGTCCAGTTGTTTTGATATCGCAAAGAAAGCCGCAGATTCGTATGAAAACGCATGACACTGCACCCAATTATTGGTTTCAAATCTTATTCGGCATGCCCACAATTGGTTCTTTTCTGTTTCTTTTTTTGTCTGAAGGCATGGGAAAAACTTGAGTTGTTCAATTTTTTTTCTGTGTTTGCACCACTCAAAACTATCAGTTTGATTTGCATGTCCAGGATTGCCCAAAAACTGTCAAGTGCCAAACACTTTGCAACCCCCGTAATATTCGTAACTTCATGCATCATTTTGTGTTACGTGCCTCATCTCACCAAGTTTCATAGCGTTTGCGTTCAGTTTTGGTCCCGGAAGGTTTTGAGTTTTGTATCACCTGCGTGAGAGTCTGTTCGACAACGAGTGAAGAAAGTTTGGTTTGACTCACCGAAAAAAAAACGTTTCATAGTGGAAATCTGCTTGATTGATTGAAGAATGAAGTCATGGATCTGAAGCATCCCAACACCACAAACAAATACACATACAGACACACACACACTCACACCACTACACGATTTGACTCTCGTTAGACGCGTGAAACACACTTACACTCACACACACACACTTGTGCCCATCGGATATGCCATGGAAAGCTCCGCTCGATCTCCCTTGACTCCAACCCTTTCTTTAGACGAGACACCCACCCGCCCGTTAAATTCTTCATAACTTCTTCTGAAACTCAAACCCGCCCTCCCCTCGTGTGTTTAGCCTCTCTTCATATGAACTAATGTTTGACTTTGAATTGTTTTATTTGCTGCTTTTTGTCATTCTCACCACGTTCTTCGCCGAAAAAACAAAACAAAACCCAACTTTTCAAACGTAAACAAAACACACATAAATCATCAACATCATCATTGATCCCCGGTGCTCAACGACTTTTCATGGATTGGTTTCAAAATTTGATTATTTTTTCATACAAATTATTCCAACTTTTTTGAACCCCACTATTTTTTTCAATTTTTGTTCCCTGATAATGCTCTTTCATCGGTCACCAATCAAACCTAAATCAAACGAACGCACCATCAAACACGACCTCCCCCCTCACCCACTTTTTTCGGCGACCACAGTATCACAATCAAGGAAAAGAGTTTGAGAAATCGTTGAAATATCTCAACATGGGATTTACCGGGATGTTTAGTGTTGAAACGATACTCAAAATAATAGGATTTGGCGTCAAGGTGGGTATAACAAACTGCGAAAGAAAGAAAAACTAAAAGCAAATGATTCGGCGTGATGAAAACACACCGTGCACAAGTACGTTTTTGGTTTGCTAGTGTGTAAGCATTAGTTTTAATTGAGGATTGATTCCAGTATTTTTTGTGTTGACTTTTTTCCTGTTTGTTTTTTTGATATTTTTTTTAGTTGATTTTTTTCTCAGTAAATATAACAAAAAAATTAAATAGAAATACCAGTAAAATAAAAAAAAGCATGCTCTTTGACCAAAATAAAATTACTAAACATCAACGAAGAAAATATCTGAACATTCATCGATTGACTGAGGCGTGATAAAACTAAATTATTTTAGTTTCATTTATATTTTTAATATTTTTGAAAATTGTTGGAATTTCAGTTTGTTGAATAATTTTCTAGTTGATTACTTATTCTTTACTGACAATGAACGACGACAATCGAACAGTATTGTAGATATCACAGATAAAGTAGATTTAAATTCTTGCCCCTTTCATCACCATACATTCACAACTGTAGTAGTCAGTGATACTTCTGGATAATTTCTAGCAGAAATTGCACAAGATCAACTTTGAAAATTTAAAAAAAAAACAGATTGAAAGATTTAAAGATTTAAAGATTTAAAGATTTAAAGATTTAAAGATTTAAAGATTTAAAGATTTAAAGATTTAAAGATTTAAAGATTTAAAGATTTAAAGATTTAAAGATTTAAAGATTTAAAGATTTAAAGATTTAAAGATTTAAAGATTTAAAGATTTAAAGATTTAAAGATTTAAAGATTTAAAGATTTAAAGATTTAAAGATTTAAAGATTTAAAGATTTAAAGATTTAAAGATTTAAAGATTTAAAGATTTAAAGATTTAAAGATTTAAAGATTTAAAGATTTAAAGATTTAAAGATTTAAAGATTTAAAGATTTAAAGATTTAAAGATTTAAAGATTTAAAGATTTAAAGATTTAAAGATTTAAAGATTTAAAGATTTAAAGATTTAAAGATTTAAAGATTTAAAGATTTAAAGATTTAAAGATTTAAAGATTTAAAGATTTAAAGATTTAAAGATTTAAAGATTTAAAGATTTAAAGATTTAAAGATTTAAAGATTTAAAGATTTAAAGATTTAAAGATTTAAAGATTTAAAGATTTAAAGATTTAAAGATTTAAAGATTTAAAGATTTAAAGATTTAAAGATTTAAAGATTTAAAGATTTAAAGATTTAAAGATTTAAAGATTTAAAGATTTAAAGATTTAAAGATTTAAAGATTTAAAGATTTAAAGATTTAAAGATTTAAAGATTTAAAGATTTAAAGATTTAAAGATTTAAAGATTTAAAGATTTAAAGATTTAAAGATTTAAAGATTTAAAGATTTAAAGATTTAAAGATTTAAAGATTTAAAGATTTAAAGATTTAAAGATTTAAAGATTTAAAGATTTAAAGATTTAAAGATTTAAAGATTTAAAGATTTAAAGATTTAAAGATTTAAAGATTTAAAGATTTAAAGATTTAAAGATTTAAAGATTTAAAGATTTAAAGATTTAAAGATTTAAAGATTTAAAGATTTAAAGATTTAAAGATTTAAAGATTTAAAGATTTAAAGATTTAAAGATTTAAAGATTTAAAGATTTAAAGATTTAAAGATTTAAAGATTTAAAGATTTAAAGATTTAAAGATTTAAAGATTTAAAGATTTAAAGATTTAAAGATTTAAAGATTTAAAGATTTAAAGATTTAAAGATTTAAAGATTTAAAGATTTAAAGATTTAAAGATTTAAAGATTTAAAGATTTAAAGATTTAAAGATTTAAAGATTTAAAGATTTAAAGATTTAAAGATTTAAAGATTTAAAGATTTAAAGATTTAAAGATTTAAAGATTTAAAGATTTAAAGATTTAAAAATTTAAAGATTTAAAGAATTAAAGATTTAAAGATTTAAAGATTTAAAGATTTAAAGATTTAAAGATTTAAAGATTTAAAGATTTAAAGATTTAAAGATTTAAAGATTTAAAGATTTAAAGATTTAAAGATTTAAAGATTTAAAGATTTAAAGATTTAAAGATTTAAAGATTTAAAGATTTAAAGATTTAAAGATTTAAAGATTTAAAGATTTAAAGATTTAAAGATTTAAAGATTTAAAGATTTAAAGATTTAAAGATTAAACTTTAACATTCTTAATAAAAAAGATCGCAATTATCCAAAGTATCGACTGAATTAAATCTTCTCCCTTTTCATGGTAGAACTAGTTGTAAGTTGTAGTTAGTTATATAAGTTAGTCTAATTGTATTTATACATTTTAACACACATTTAATATCATCACATTTGCATGGAAAATGTAAAATTTTGTCAATATATAATACAGAGGGAACTCGATCATTTGCTTTTAACGTATCCAAATTCTTCATATAAATAAATAAAGAAAATCATAGTTGACGTTAAGTTTTCTTCAGGATATTGTACATCAAGCATTTGAATTAACGAATTCTCTCTGTACAAATACGCAAACAATATTTTGAGCTTCTTGATGCAATCATAATTTGAATGTTATCCACATGAGTAATCACGTTTTCATTTATTGATAATAATTTATATAATAAAAATCATCTTGACAAAAGAACACAAAAAGGTTTCGATCAAATTGTGCATGATCGTTTTTTTTTTCTTTTGAAGATCACAAGATATTTTGCAAATAGTTTGTTTTAACTATCGATTCCAAATTTGATAACTTTGAAATATACTCACTAAAGTTTTTCAACCGTATCCGGATAAGTTTACCGAATTTTCAACTGCTAAACAGTTCGGTAAACTGAAAATTACTGAATTCGATAATCACTTCATCGTACAACCGAAATTCGTTAAAATTTTGTTCATTTTGACAGATGGTTTACCGATCTAAACTTTACCGATTTTTCAACTAACCGAATTCGATTTTAAAAATCTAAGTGTGTATCTCGCAAAAATTAAAAATTTTGTGTTCTTCAAACAGAAAAAAACAAACCTATCGCATGTACTAACCAACAAATAACGAACATGTTGCACATCACGCTTCAGCACCACTTCTACAACAAGTGTCAATGTGTTTGTTGTGCATCGTCTCTGCGCGATTGTGTACATTATTTTGTGTCTATGTGTGTATGTCTACACCGTGTGAGTTTGCTGCGTGTCGTTTTTGTTTGCATCTTTTATGCTCTCTTCCTTACTCTCTCTATCGCCACCTCACTCTACTGGAAGCAGAGATGTACGCTCTAGATATGTGTGTGTGTCTCTTTCTCGCGCAATTCGCAACACGCACCATCACACCGTGGGAATGTCTGTGTTTTGACTTTGCTCTGTCGCTCTCTCTATTGTTTCTCTGTGCGCACGCACACACACACTCACAGCGTTGGAGCGCACAGGTTTAAAGTGCACGCTCGCCTCTGCCACACACCGCAGCCACTGTTGCCGTATAAAGTGAAGCGATCGCTTGGGTTATTGCTGTGTGTTTTATTTTTCAAAATTATTTTTTTTTTTAATTTTTTATTGACGCTATCGAAGAGTTGAAGGAATTAAAATGCATGCCAACATTTTATGTTTTGATTTTTTTTTTATTGTTTTCGATGTTATTGACAGACAGAGAAAACGCAGCACGTGAAGATGGAGTGTGCTTTTTTCTTTGGGATTTTGCAAATAAATTTTAATAACAAATCAAACATGTGCCATAAGCACAAATCTAAGACTTTAGTAGGTTATTGTGAGCGTACTCTTTTGTGGAACGATCCTCAATCCTGAGATAACCGTCGTGATTGTGATGTCTTGTCGCACATAAATTTTAGGCCAAATTGAAATAAGGACGCCATTTGGTTTAGCTCTCAATGTCTTACCTTGTGACCTTCACAGATCCCCAAAATTCGATTTCAATCCTGAGATATTGAACAAAAATAGATATTGTCCCCGAAAATAAAAAAATAGTGATATTTTTTGCAAATCAATTTTATGTAACAAAAAGTGAAACAAAAAATCACTAAATTTTTTTTCGCCGTGTATCATTTTTTTTAGTATAGTCCTTATCCATACCTACAACTTTGCCGAAGACATCAAATAATTCCTTCAAAAGGTACAGATTTTTGAATTTTCATTTATCATTCTTGTATGGCCAGCTGCCAAATTTGCATAAAAAATTATATGGACAAACTATTGATGCAAAATGGCTTCTTTGAATATACCAAAGGCACCAAAAAAATTTCTGCCACGTATAAAAAGGTATTTTTCTTGATGTTTAAAATGTACACATTAGTGGCAAAAGTGAAACAGAAGTCCACATTTTTGAATAAATGAAAAATTCTCAAGTTTAAATTCAAAAACGCTGCGCCAGCGTATGGTCATATTTGGAAATATGAGTAACTATTTCAGTTTTATCTGCTTTTGTTACACCCTAATAAATATATTTTACTAAATATTGCAGATTGCAACGATTTTTGAACAATCGAGCAAGCTATGGAAAGCTCTTCACAAAGGTGCACACCCCAAACTACTACAGTGAGCAATTCTCTGAGATTTCGGTCATTCGATTTTTTTTGTATTTTTTAATCCGGCTGAAACTTTTTTGGTGCCTTCGGTATGCCAAAAGAAGCCATTTTGCATCATTAGTTTGTCCATATAATTTTCCATACAAATTTGGCAACTGTCCATACAAAAATGATATGTGAAAATTCAAAAATCTGTATCTTTCGAAGGAATTTTTTGATCGATTTAGTATCTTCGGCAAAGTTGTAGGTATGGATATGGAATACGCTGAAAAAAAATGATACGCGGTAAAAAAAAATTGGTGATTTTTAATTTAACTTTTTGTCAATAAAACTTGATTTGCAAAAAAAAAAACACTATTTTTATTTTTTTTTTGGTATGTTTTAGAAGACATAAAGTGCCAACTTTTGAGAAATTTCCAGAATGGGCAAAAAATCTTTGACCGAGTAATGATTTTTTGGATCAAGACAAATTTAAAAAAAATCGAATATATGTCGCAAAAATTTTTCAACTTCATTTTTCGATGTAAAATCGAATTTGCAATCAAAAAGTACTACAGTGAAATTTTTATAAAGTGCACCGTTTTCAAGTTATAACCATTTTTAGGTATTTTTTTGAAAATAGTCGAAGTTTTTCATTTTTTTAAATTAGTGCCCATGTTCACCTTTGAAAAAAATAATTTTGAAAAGCTGTGAAAATTCTCTATATTTTGCTTTATTGAACTTTGTTGATACGACTCATAGTTTCTGAGATATTGCCATGCAAAGGTTAAAAAAACTGGAAAATTGATGTTTTCTAAGTCTCACCCAAACAACCCACCATTTTCTAATGTCGATATCTCAGCAATTATAGGTCCGATTTACAATGTTAAAACATGAAACATTCGTGAAATTTTCTGATATTATCGAAAAAAATATTTTAAAAGATTTAAAATCATGACTAACATTTCAAACGGGCCAAACATTCAATATTACGCCCATAATATAATATACATACTTAAAAAAATCAAAATCAAGCCTCATGTATTCAAAGGTCTAAACACAAATTTTTACCCATTAATTTTTTTCTAACATAAAAAATGTACTCATTCTCAACATAACCATGGAGCAATTCTCTTCAAAATCGACCAATTTCGATCATTTTTATTTTTTTTCTATTTTTTTATTTGGTTCATACATTGTGGGGGCCTTCCCTATCACCAAAGAAGCCATTTTGTGTCATTGATTCACCAATACAAGTCTCCATACAATTTTGGCGGCTGATCATACAAACATGGCACTAAATGTTTGAACATCTGTAACTTTTTTTTCACAAAAAAACAATTTCCCACAATCTCTAAAAAATCAAATCAAATTATTCGCTCTACAGCATTGCCTTGGCGTTCTCGATTTCGAGATTCCTACTCGAAACTACACCCAGAACTGGGCATCGGCATACGAGAGGATAAAGAGCACGATTCGGTAGTAAAATGGTACTGTGTGCGGATGGAGAGGATAAATCCCGAAATTACCGAGAGTACTTTACTCATGGTTCATTTTCCAAAAAAGTTCATCTATCAAAAAAAATATGTACCGGTACCGAGACTCGAACCCAAGACCTTTTGGCATATTGAACCGTGCCTTTGCCGTATGGGCCACCGTGGTTCGGTGACTAAGTGGCGGTCGTTTGTTCATATAAGCCACTCATAAGATGAACTGTTCCAATGAACGAATGAACACGCGAGAGAACTATACTCTCGCAATATAGCACTTTCCTCACGTTTCTTTTCGTGAGGACTATCCCCTCGTTCTTTAACTTTGGGTGTAGGTGTCCAAAAGCTTGATTGTTGAGGCAATTGCAAACCTCTTTTTACACCTAAGCTTCCATCCATCCCGGGATTCGAACTGACGACCTTTGGATTGTTAGTCCAACTGCCTACCAGCGACTCCACCGAGACAGAACCCAGGGAGACGACTCCTGCATCTGGACTGAGCTAACGACCTAACCTTTTTAGGTTAGTCCGGGGCCAACATTTACTTCCCGTCCGACGGAAGGCGTGATCATACAAATCTCGTCTCAAAATTTGCCACCGGGACCTTCTGGGATCGAACCCAGGCCGACTGGGTGAGAGGCTATCACGCTTACCCCTACACCACGGTCCCGGGTCATCCCGAGTTCCCACAATCTATAGTTTTAATTTTTAGATTTTTTTGTATATATTTTAGGAGACAAAAACCCGCATTTTTAAGGGGCAGAACGAGTTTTCAGATTTTTTAAAAGCAAAACATTCAAAAATAAAAAAAAAATGGGAATTGGTTGATTTTGTACAGAATTATTCATAAGGCTACACCCAAAACTGGGCATCGCTTGTCCGAGAGAATAATGGCCTCGAGTCGAGAGGATAGTGGTACCATTCACGGACACAGAGAACACAGCTCGAGATTGGCGAGAGAATTATTCTATCGAGGTTCATTTGCAAAAAAAGTTCATCCGTAAAAACAAAAAACCAAAAGTGTCGACTACGGGAATCCAAACAGAGACCTTTGACACACTAACTCAATGACTTAACTGCCTCGGCCACCACAGCTTGGTGAGCAAGGAGTGGTCAGATGTCAATGTATGGCACTTGTTGGAGATTTATTGTTTCAATTAACGAATGAACTCATTTGTTATGGTGGTGTGCGTTGGTAGCACTATTCTCTCGATTTTGGCGCTAAGCCCTCAATAAATTTTGAGGGAACGATTTTCTCGACTCGGAATTTTGGGTGTAAACATTTAAAATTATACATAAGATCTGCAATTCCATTTGGAAAGAACATAAACCAAAAAAAAAAAAGTTTGGGCTCAGTTTATTTCTGGGTTTTCCTAGGCCGAAATAATTAGTTCTTTTTTTATTGTTTGGCCGTTAAGGTGACCTGTTTTCGCAAAATCTGCTTAAAAAAATCATAGCTTTGCGCCGTTTCAACCGATTTTAGCTGTCTTAATAGTCTGATGTCCAAAACAATTAGCTCTAACAGCTGAAAAAGTTATCTGTAAACTTATAATGCGTTTTGACCGTGTCAGGACCAAAGAGCTTTTATCTGAAAATAAATAAATTTAGCTAAGGAAGGCAGAAAACCGAGAGATTCATGAAAAATCGTTTATTTTATTTTTTTATGGAATTTTGGAACAAATTCCCAGTCTAAACGAGCTCGTTGATGCCTGAAAGATGTCCCATTGACAAATTTTAGGTAGCCAAAAGTGTTTCATTTTTATAGGTGTCTAGAGGGTGCCTCGGAGATATCTCAATATAGTTTAAATGTTCAAATCCTTTTCAAATCCAGCTTAAAGTCAATCACCCCAACCCCAAATATTCAGAAAAATGTCACACTTCATCTTTACGTGTGTTTGATTATTAAGTTCTTGGACTCTTAACAACACAAAAATATAACCACTACGAAGCTCTGCACACCGACAACGACGAGGCCAGTACGCAGGTCATGGAGACTGCTCGAACGTGACAGAAAAGGACTGCGACATAGTCTCAACTCGTCTCGTCTCACATTTCTCAGCTCAACTCAGTCCGTCAGAAGCGAGCTGCCCGCCCCATGTTTGCCTACAGTGAATAAGCTCTCGTCTCACGTCAAGTCTCGTCCCGAAAGTCTGACACCATTTTACCCTTGTATTGTGTCTCTCCCCTTTTTTTCTTCTTCTTCTCCTGCGCTGTCATTACCTTGTTGTTCCCTTTTCTTCAGTTTCACGATGCGCCACCGACACTGATTGACATTCTGAGCTTCATGAATTTGGTATTCACATTCTTCTTTTTACTGGAGACTATTATGAAACTAATCGCATTCGGATGTAAGGTTGGTAGCACTGTCGCGATCTTTTGTGTTTTGTCTTTTGTTTTTATCGACTTTTAGTTTCTTTATGTTGTTGTCTTGTGTTTGATTTCTCCGTGGGGTGGGCAATCTAACCGCGAACCGGACCCGGTTCGCTAACCGGGAAAGAGACCCGATTCTGATAACACGTGTAACTTTTCATTTCGATAACACTTTCAGAAACTTTCACCAGCCAGTAGTTCATGCATCTTCATCACCATTCAGTTTTTTCATACTAATTCTTTTTTTTTCTCTAATGTATATGTAGCTAGTTAACACAATAACAACAACAACATCAATTCTTAGGGACAGTTTCTATGTTGTCTTAGTTCAAACAGTACCAAACTTTCAACTTTTACTATTCAACACTTGTTTAGAGAGCCGCCTATGTTTGTCCTTCCTAACTAGCGACTAAAAGTTCAGGAATTACGAACGTTTTACTCAGTTTTCACATCCTACTTTTTACATGCCGACCGTTATGCTTTGTTTTCACGTTTACATTGACTAGGTGTAACGTTTCGTTCCGACTGGTTTTCTTCTCTGTTCTCAATTACTTACTTTTGTACATTTTCTAGTTTATTAGCGAATAGTTGTAGTGACCATCTTTTGGAATACTTTTTCTTCTCATTCTTCTAAAACGAAAATAACATGACTCAACATAATTTCATCATCAACGAAAGAAGCGATTTTTTGTTTCAAGTTATTTAAACGAACATTATTTATATTTTTCAGTTATAATTTGTCAAATTGTAACTTTCTCTGGCGCTAATATTTTTTTCCGATTTCTTTTTCCACCTTCTCGAATCCGTTTTTCTCGTTCTCTTCCCTTTCTTCTCACATGGTGCAGAACTTTTTCAAAGATCCTTGGAATATATTCGATTTTATAACGGTTATTGGAAGTATTATCGACGCATTAGTTTTAGAATTAGGGGTAAGTATACACGATGTGTTAAACTTTTTAAAGTGTACTCAATCACAGCCTTCGGAAGTAAAGAAAATCGGATAAACAACTCAACTGAATTCATTCCTAGTTCAATTGAAAACAAGCTAATTCAGCTCAAAATCATCAGTTTGAATGGTACTTTCAAAATTGACTTTTCCGAACAATGTTAAAAACTTATTATACTCATCCATTTTATCCACATTCATTACTAACCTAACAAAACTATGTTAAAAAGGTAACACATCTTTCATCTAGCTAAATACTAAATATAAATCCAGAGAATTCGAAATCAACTATCATTAATCTTCATCAAATTTCATCTAAAGTCGCTTGGAAGGGATGCTTTTCTGTATCCAAAATCTTGTATTTTTTTTTTGTTTTTTATGGATGAAAAAAAAAATACCCAAAACTGAACTGAGTTAAATGATTACAAACACAAATGAAATAAACTGAATATGATAATTTATGATTCAAAACAACTACTGTTCATTTGATGCTGAAATTATCGCTTTTAGAATCATATAGTTTTTTTCTAATTCCATTGACTTACTTGTGATATTTGCTGTAAATTTAGACTTGTTGTGTTTTTTAAACCACTGCACACTGTGCGCAGTCGTCCAGATCGCAAAATTAAGTGGAAAATAGATTTTTCGAAAAATGGTGACGTTTTAGAACTTTTGTGTCTTCAGAATAGTTGCTGCAAATGGAAAAGGACAACTTTTGTTTTGGTTGAAAATTAGGGTGGTTCACGATTAAGGTGATTTTGAAAATCTGACTTTACAGTAATATTTTTGGGAATTATTTCGTCTTGTAAAAAGTTGTTGGATTTATCAATTCAAGCAACTTTGTCGAGAACTCCAACATTTTATCTCGTAATCTACGCCTTCTATGACCAAATTCATAGAAAGGATCTGAGCAAACCTTTAAAAATCAGTTTTTTGAACGTGGCAATTCAGGGTTAAGTTTAAGAGAAATGTTTAGAGCACTTGTAGCGCTCTAAAAAACGAACATTTTTATTTTTTGACATGTCAATTGGGACTTAAGGGTCAACAGTTACAGCCATCTTAAGGTAAAAAATATGCAAATTTAAAACTTAAATATCTGGAAATGGCACAAGCCAAATTTTAAGCACTAGGTTGCATTTGAAAGAGGAGATCTAGCAAAACTGGCCCGCTGAATCTGAATCTGCCTTCAGAATAGAGCCAAAGTATCGAAAAATCTATTTTTGGTCATAATTTGGGTTTAAATGATAGTTTTATACGATTTTTTTGACCAAAAATCGTTTTTTCGATACATTAGCTTAATTCTGGGGGCAGATTCAGAATCAGTGGGAAAAAATACAGGGAAAAACATATAATTGGACCATTTTAGAATTTCTTTAGGGTGGTCCCCAGGGTTGCCTGATAAATCTGGGAATGCCAGATTTTTCAAGTGTTAGCCAGAATAAAGATTCATCATTCTCAGTGCCAGATTTTGACAGATTTTGCCAGAATTTTTACTTCATGCCGATTTTGAACAACTTTTTGATTAAAATGAATGGATTTAATTAAAATGAAAACAAGAGAAGAGTTATAACCATTTTTATGTGATTTTGAGCCTATTTTCAAGTTGCTTTGTTTTCAAAATGGCGCATTTTGGCGCAAAACCGAACAATGCACCTGAAAGTACACACTTTCAACTACATTTCCTGAAAATATCCCCGTGTCCATCCGTGTCTATTTTTAGATATCTCGATTTGAATTTGAAGGTTTTTAATCAATTTATTTATATTTTAAAGCGGAATCTTATTGAAAACGTGATAATAATCGGTAAATTGACCGATTTTTATGGAAAAGACATTGTTTATTCTTAAAATTATGGCACACATTCTAAAATTATGATTAAAAACATGTTTAGCCCAAAAATAATGTAAATAAAATTTTTAAATAATTGTTCGTATTTAAAATTAAATTTTTCCCTTTATATTTAGTCAGTTAAGAAAAGTTGTCGTATTTTTTATAGACAAAGTATTTTCCATAAATTGATCAATTTACCCTTCAATTCACCGATTTTCAACTCGTATTCAATATGATTTCGATTAACATTTATAAATAGATTGATTAAAACCGTCAAATTCAAATCAAGATATATATATTTCTGAAATGAAAAAAAAACATTGAGCAAATGTTTGCTTCCACGCTTCAGAAACTTCTATAACATAGTTAAAAAATGGTTTGGAGAGAAAAATCTCCAATTTAGTTTAAATTGTTTAGTAGGTAATCAAAAATATTTTCGATGTAACGGAAGATTTTTTCCTCAGTACGTACGTACATATTTTATCATTTGATCATTTTGCGTAAAATCTAAAAACTATCAATGTCACCCCGTTTCACGGTACTCTATAACTGCCCATAATTGAAAATTCGGCTTTTATGCCAAATCAAGTATTCCGAGAAAAACGCGTTTTAGTGTTTGTCACAAAATCTCCGTCAAGGCTATTTCCCATAAGAGTGGCATATTAGCCGTTTGGTTTTTCGCATCGGCAGCCAAGTCTGAACACTATTTCAGTAAAATTCAAGTTCCAGAATATGCGTTGGAACATCCTCTACCACCTAGTGCTAATATTTCGTTTTTGTCAAAAGTGGATATTAGCCGTTTTTTCAATGGTGGGCAGATAAGGGGTCATTGCATTGTCGTTAGAAAGTACGCACTAAATTACATGTATATCGTAGGTAGATGATAAAAAAGTTCTTTAATACTTTTTAAAATGAAAATAATGACATAAAAAATCAATAAAATATGAGCAGTAAAAAGCAACCCAAAACTATACATTTATTTTCAAAAATGCATCTAAAATATGCAGCAATTTCCCACAAAACAGTATGATTCGAAAAAAAGTTGTTCGATCGGTCTCAAAATTGGACGAATTTCATTTACTCATATTTTTTCGGGTGACCAACGATGTGCTAGGGTGGTCCGCAAAATTGCCGTTTTCGTCAATTTTCACCAAAAACATAAAGCCAAAGAGCGTTTGTCTGAAAATATGTATATCGGATTCCTTGCACAAATTTACATAATATATCTCAAAATGGTGAAGTTTCATAAACAGGATTCCGACACTGTTTGATAATAAAAATTTCATTTTTCGACGCACCGCGCTCAAAAACAGGAAAATGACGAAAAAGTCGAAAAATATTTTTTTCATTATAACTGCGATATTTTTAATTTAACTTAGCCTTTTTTAGGTATTGAAAATTGCGCCTTTCAATAATTTTCGTTCGAATCATGCTGTTTTCGTGGAGAGTTGCTGAATGTTAAAATGTGTTGTAAGGAATTATTTTATTACAATTATTTCTGTTTACAAAATTTGTGTAAATTTCTCACTTTTGCAAAATTAAATATTTTGTGTCAATACATATGAAAGTACCATTCCAATTTCTGGTTTAAGTTGGAATTGTTGCATGCCATGGCTGTTGAAGATTATTATTGCAAATCAATGTATTGTCATCAGAGGTGACATTGGGACTGGGGGGTGAGATTGGGTCATACAAATTTCAGCATTTTTGTATGACACAATCTCACCCCCAGACCCAATGTCACCTCTGATGACGGTACCTAAAAAAAATCTTTATTGAAAGGGCGCTTTTTCAAAAATTCGTGACCTTGAAATTATTTACGTAGGGATTTTTGATTTATTCCAATGATAAAATATTCCAAATATTTTCAAGGAGGCGCGCGATTCTTCTTGAATCTTCACCTAAAGCGATGTTTTTTGAACGATCGTGCGCCTCCATCAAAATATATGAAAAAGAAAAATCATATATCCGTAAGTAAAATATTTTCCAGATCATGTATATTTGAAGAGGACCCTCTAAGCATGCTTCCGACGAAAAAAATTTTTAGGTACATCTGTGTGTTGTTCAGTCAATTCAAAAACAAAAGTTCTAAACACTAACATATTTTTCTAACCCTCTTTCACAGGAGAACTCCTTCAACGTTGGATTTTTAAGACTGTTTCGTGCTGCACGATTAATCAAACTACTCCGACAAGGTTATACAATACGAATATTACTCTGGACATTTGTTCAATCATTCAAAGCACTGCCATATGTCTGTTTGCTGATTGCCATGCTATTTTTTATCTACGCAATTATCGGCATGCAGGTATTTTTACTTTTTACTATTTCAATTCAATTCCACATTTTAGCAAATGATTTCCACGAACGAGCGCCACCGAGCTGTCCCCAGTTGATTGGGACGCGTGAAAATCCGAAAGAAATTTACACTTTGTTTTCCTTTTTGGTTTTAAATTTATTTTTTTTATTTTTTTTTATCCATGTTCAAATTTTAGAAAAGGGTCAGATAGAGTAGAACATTTCGATAATTCAGTAAAAGAGCGTCACATTTCATCATCAACTGTTTTTGCTTATCCAGTTGCGTTGTGCCACAAATCTAGAGCAGTCCAACATTTTGCGGTTTGAGGCATGGCTAAGTTACTTGGCAACGATTTTCTTGTTTTTTTTTCCTTTTAAAAATCTCTCGTTCCAATTTTCTTAAATTTTCTAAATAATTTTTTGCTCTCAGCGCTTAACAAGTTTTTGATGATATGTTCTAGCCGAAATGCGATTTTGATTCAGTTTCTCTCGACAGTTTTCCATAATTTTGATTTGTGGTTCGTGCCTATAGAATAGATAATTTTAACGTTTTCCACTTTCTTTTTGCAATCATTCATTACTACGAAAAAAAAAATCAAAATCTAATCCAGGTTTTTGGCAACATGAAGTTCGATCCGGACACCGCCTTAAATCGACACAATAATTTTCAGACCTTTTTCGGCGCCCTTCTGCTACTCTTTCGGTAAAGATCAAACGAGGTTTTTATATTCTATCAATTCTAGTAGCAATCTAGTTGCAAAACTATTCAAAAAATATTCAAGCAAAACCACTCCACAACAGAAAATAAAAAAAACCAGCCCACCTCTAAGCCTCCCCCCCCTAAATTAATGCTGAGTAATTAAGTTTGTGAAAACAAAAGATTCGTAAATGTTGTTTTTAGTAATAACTTGTACAGAAAAAAAAACTCACCCGCAACGCTCTTGGGTAATTCTCTACCAACTCACACGAAATCGGGAAAAGTTGCCCCGACCCCTCTTCGATTTGCGTGAAACTTTGTCCTAAGGGGTAACTTTTGTCCCTGATCACGAATCCGAGGTCCGTTTTTTGATATCTCGTGACGGAGGGGCGGTACGACCCCTTCCATTTTTGAACATGCGAAAAAAGAGGTGTTTTTCAATAATTTGCAGCCTGAAACGGTGATGAGATAGAAATTTGGCATCAAAGAGACTTTTATGTAAAATTAGACGCCCGATTTGATGACGTACTCAGAATTCCGAAAAAACGTATTTTTCATCAAAAAAAACAATAAAAAAGTTTTAAAAATTCTCCCATTTTCCGTTACTCGACTGTAAAAAAATTTGGAACATGTCATTTTATGGGAAATTTAATGTACTTTTCGAATCTACATTGTCCCAGAAGGGTCATTTTTTCATTTAGAACAAAATTTTTCATTTTAAAATTTCGTGTTTTTTCTAACTTTGCAGGGTTATTTTTTAGAGTGTAACAATGTTCTACAAAGTTGTAGAGCAGACAATTACAAAAATTTTGATATATAGACATTAGGGGTTTGCTTATAAACATCACAAGTTATCGCGATTTTACGAAAAAAAGTTTTGAAAAAGTTACTTTTTGCGTTTCTCTTTGTTTCGTCGTCCGTGTCTGTCGCGGGTGACCATGAACGGCCATGATCGATGACGACCAACTTTTTTAAAACTTTTTTTTCGTAAAATCGTGATAACTTGTGATGTTTATAAGCAAACCCCTTATGTATATATATCAAAATTTTTGTAATTGTCTGCTCTACAACTTTGTAGAACATTGTTACACTCTAAAAAATAACCCTGCAAAGTTAGAAAAAACACGAAATTTTAAAATGAAAAATTTTGTTCTAAATGAAAAAATGACCCTTCTGGGACAATGTAGATTCGAAAAGTACATTAAATTTCCCATAAAATGACATGTTCCAAAATTTTTTACAGTCGAGTAACGGAAAATGGGAGAATTTTTAAAACTTTTTTAGTGTTTTTTTCGATGAAAAATACGTTTTTTCGGAATTCTGATTACGCCATCAAATCGGGCGTCTAATTTTACATAAAAGTCCCTTTGACACCAAATTTCTATCTCATCACCGTTTCAGGCTGCAAATTATTGAAAAACACCTCTTTTTTCGCATGTGCAAAAATGGAAGGGGTCGTACCGCCCCTCCGTCACGAGATATCAAAAAACGGACCTCGGATTCGTGATCAGGGACAAAAGTTACCCCTTAGGACAAAGTTTCACGCAAATCGAAGAGGGGTCGGGGCAACTGCTGTGTGAGTTGGCGGAGAATTACCCTCTTACTATCACCCGAATGGTTATTGAATTACTTTACCCTGCTAAACAAAAAACTTTAACTTAGAAAATTGCTAAACTTACATAACTGTGTGTATCCGTTGAGTAACCCCTCCCCTGTTGAACCCCCCGTTTGATTGAACCAAGGTTTGTCTCCGTAGAAGGTAGCTCGAAAAGTTTCGTCTGTCAGTGTGGCACCGTTGCGTTACTGCCCAGTTGTACATGTGTATGTGTGTGTGTATTTAGACCCTTCAAAGGTAACTCAGACGAAGAAAACAACTTTCAGGTTATTTAGGTTCAAAAGTTATTGATAAGGAAAAATAGTGAACGAAAGTTTTATAAATTTGACCAGCAGCACAATTTGATTGATATTGTCATTAGCATGTTGTATATAAGTTTATTTTTAAACCAAAGTTTTCGCGAAGTTTAGATTCCGATTTAGAGACCCTTTAGATTAGATTTATTATGAACAAATATTCAAAATCACACACAAATAACAATTGATTATTTAAATTTTTGTTTTACTTTTATTTTGGTCAAAGTTTTCACAAAAAAATGTAATATTTAATCTTTAACGACGCCATTAAATTTTTCATTTATCAAAACAATGTCAAAAATCAAGAAAAGCTCGATTGAATAATAATTTAATAACAAAAAAACAAACATACACTAAACCCCCCGTTATTTCTACCACCACCACCACCCGTATCTTGTAAATGTCTCTCTGTGTGTGTATCGCGCAACACCTAAACACACACACACCTAGGTGTTTGGAAATATTGAACTAGAGCCTGAATCAGCTATCACTAGACACAACAACTTCCGTTCCTTTGTCCAAGGGCTGATGCTACTGTTCAGGTAGGTCCACACATGATTGCTAACAACAACAACAACAAAATTTAACAAACAATCACCTTCACTGAACTGAAATCTGGTTGGAGTGAATGTCAAATGAAACCACCCCGTTTTTAAACTCGTATTTGTCTGTCCATCTCTGCATATTTCTTGCCTACTCAAATGAAATTGATATAATTACGATAGAACAGAATTTCCACATACAAACAAACTTTTGAATTACTCCAGATATCCAAAATATTTCTTTGAATGCGAATAGTACATGTCAATTTTTCTTTGAAATAGTTTGAATGCAGAAAATCTTGAGAGAATATTAGTGAGAGCAGAATTAATCGATGTTGGATTACCCGTACATATTTTTTTCTATGAACAAGTTGACTCGTCTTGTTTAAAAAAAAACTCTAACACCCACATTTTCTTCACAGCTTGATTTCGACCTTTTCATCGGCTATTCTTTTGACTTTCGTCATTTTGGCTTTGACCTTTTGTAGAGATCTAGCAACTCTATCTGAAAAGATCAGCACTCTTTCCACCACTCAAATACAGTCAAGACTCGATTATCCGAGGGCCTCAGGAAAATTTTACTTCAGATTATCGAATCTTCGGATAAACGAATCACGAAAAACATATTTTTTTTGTCTTATTTTTTATTGTAGAGCTTCGGTATGACCCCTAGATTACTCTAAAGTGACTTAGATTTTTTTAAATCCAAGATGGTGGCCAACATGGCGATTATGAAATACTGAAATAGTAGTTTTTGCAATTCCATCGTGAAACTACTTACTTTTCCTGTCATTTTTGAACGACGAAATAGCTTACTTTTCTGTACCAATAATAACAGAATCGAATAGCAACACTTTTCAAAATAAATTCTGAAAAGTTCAACTTTTCAGCACTCAAATGGGTGCTGAAAAGTTGAACTTTAACGATTTATTGTCAAAATACATGAAAATTTGACATAAAATTTCACTCAGTGTGTGTTTTTTGGAATTGCAAAGAAAGTTGTATGGAACTCGTTGCAAAACTTGATTTTTTCAGCACTCTTCGTATTTATCCAACTCGGTGAACCTCGTTGGATAAATGTACGACTCGTGCTGAAAAAATCCTCTTTTTGCAACTTGTTGCATAAACTACTATTATGCAACAAGTTGCAAAAAGATGATTTTTTCAGCACAACATTTTTTGCAACTCCAAAAAAAACGCTTCTAGAATGGAATTTTATGTCATGTATTTAGTAAATTCACCGTCCAAAACAAAACAATATTGAAAAATGTTACTTTTTGATACCAGTGTTGAAAAGTTTAACTTTTCAGCATCCATTACACTGCTGAAAAGAAGAACTTTTCAACACTGGCATCGAAAGGTATTAATTTTTCATTCTGTTATTTTTGGTAGGAAAAAGTAGGCTGTTTCGTTTCTCCAGAAGGACAGGAAAAATGACAGTTTCACAGCGGAATTGCAAAAAAAAATAATTAATTAACATTATAAAAAAATCTTTATAATGGGTCGAAGAACCAGAATTAGATGATCAAAACAAGGGTCCTCATTTTTGGTACAAAGATCAGAAATCACTCACTCATCGCCGAGCGAATCTTTGCCGACTGGAGCTCGCAACCATTCGCAAGTGAACACTACGCTCAGGCTGCCTGCGATTTGCTCAATCGCTTCTCCCAGCGACACAAATACTTCGTGATTTTCTTTGCCCACCCCGTCCGTTGACCCGAGTCACACACGAATACATTCAGAGAGGAGAGAATCTAACAACACACCAGCTCGGCGCTCTTTTGGCCTGCACTCCTACAGTTTGCCGTAAATTTGTATTTGGCATGATGGAAATTGCTTGTAAATGTGTCTTTGATGTCGTGTTATCAAAAAAATTACAAAACACTTTTGATAACATAGATTTTAACCAGTTTTATAAATGAGTAAAACAAAGCCGATTGCAAAAGATTTCGACTCAGCGACTGAGCGACGTAACGCAATCGGTCTCTCTGAATCATACGCTGTACTACTTGATTGAAGTGAGAGCGAGAGCAAAAAGAGAGTATTCTGTAGTGATTGTTTCGGAAGCGACAAACAGTAGGAAAAGGTCAGAGCAGGCTTTTGTCGCTTTCGATTGGTGGTAGCGAGTGAATGAGTCGTTTTGGTGCAATCAGGACCGTTGGTTCAAAATGAGAAAATTCAAAAATGCGAAACAAAAATTTGCTTAGTTCGAATTTCGATTTTCCAAAGTGTCAAACTAACTTTCAGATAATCGAACCTCCGGATAATCAGTTTGACTGTATGCCTAAAATGGGCTCTCAGACCTTGAATTTAATGTTAAAAGTGTGAAAAATTTCGGAGAATCAAGGCCTCAGATTCACGAATCTAGACTGAGCACTAAAGACATTTAAGTTTTTTTTATTTTCGAGTTTATTCAAAATTTTTACAACGGCTTGATTATAAAAAAAAGAAAAACAAAATGTTTACAAACAGGCTTAAATTTGGTTTCTGTAACTGAAAACAGACTTAACAATTTCGGCATTTATTTTAATTTTGTGACTCGCAGAATTTTACCCACATTATGAATCATTTATATATGTCTTCTATTCTCTCGAAAAAAATACACACTCTAAACATTAACCCAAGCATTTGAAAAACACCGAGATTGAAAAATTCATGTTATCAAAATTAAACTGAAATTTCAACAAAACTTTCGATTGACTTTCAAATCAAACTATTTGGTTTATGTTGTCGTTTGATAATAAATTTGATCAAACTTCAAGGATTTCACAAAATTAAATATTTGTAACATTCAATATTTAAAAAAAAACAGTTTTTAAATTCTCAATTGTCAATGAAAGCATTTGAATTCGGCAAAATTGATCAAATTTCATCATCGCATAGTTTTAAAGGTATTTGATAACATCAATTATACCAACAAAAAAAATGGGGTTTATTGATTAAAAAAACATTCAACAGTTTGAAACCATTATATCAAAATATTAAAAATATGGTTTTCTAGGCTCATTGAAAAAAAGAATAATTAAACTCAAAAATGATGAACACAGTATTTTGATGCAAACAAAGGTTGAGCTCGAACTGTCGCTGTCCCTGCGAAACATGTTAGCTGTCATCGAGCGGTAGGCTTGAAAAACCAGCTATAAGTTATATGACAAAAACCTTTTGTGAGAAAACCGAAAGCAGATCTGATGCAAACAAACCTGAAGCTGCCATGTGAACATACTTTGAATGTGTTGGTGATTTTCTGTCTAGAAAGACTCATGTGGTATCCTGACATAGAAAATACTCAACAATTTCAAGTTTTTTCCTGAGGGTTAAATAAAATAACTTCAATAATTTAAAACACCAACCATCACATCATTCAGTGTAAATTTAACGACCTTTTAAAAATTGGTCAACACTTTCCCATAGTTCCAGAAGAAATTTATTTATTAAAACATAAATTTGGTATCCGGTCAACGACCAATTTGGCAACCTTGCAATATCAAAAAATACCTGAAAATGGTCTGATACCAAATTCTGCGCTTTGAATAATTCTTAAGCCAAATCTAAAAGGTTCAGGAATACATTTATTTGGTTTCGAAACCAGAAAAAAACATTATTACGCATTTCCCTTGTTATTTACCCTCGGGTAGATAGTTTAAAATTTTACCTTTCTCAATATAGGTGTGCATAATTGACAAAGGGAGCGCGTGGTCGTTAAAAATATTCGGAGTGAAAAGTGATTTTTTTTTGTGTGTGCTTTTTGTTTTGCATTTTTGTCGTGAATTGTGTGCTGCGAGGAGAAGATTGCCCTTTGAAAATGCAGCGTCATCATTGCATGATTGGCAAAGGGAGCGCGTGGTCGTAAAAAATATTCGGAGTGAAAAGTGATTTCTTTTGTGATTTTCAAAGTCCTTCCTATATCATCGTTGATCGGAAGGCACGGCGTCGGGTGGATTGTGTTTAAATTTTTCGAATAAGGTTTTATTGTTTTGCGGTGAAAAAGCCATTTCTATATAATGAACGAAAGACGCACTGAAAATTTGGATCGTTGAGTTAATAGTGGAGCAAAATAACTGTGTGTGAGTGATTTTGTGTGTTAACCAGAAAGACCTTCCCATAGCATTGTTGCTCGGAAGGCTCGCCGACGGGTCTGATATGAAAGTCCTCTCCACAGCGTCGTAGCTCGGGAGGCATCGAAAAGCCAATACCTTATCCTACTAACCCAACAAAAATTAATCACGTGATGCTTGAAGGAGATGCTGTGGATTCAACGGTCTCAAGCGGTATCAACAAGAATATAGCGAAAAACTCTGTGCTTGATGAGTCTGCAACTTCAACTATCGGATTAACATTCCTCCCTTTCGTTGAACTGCAGGCTTCTTGGGAGGGCGCCGGTATTGACTAATAAAGTAGGGATCTTCAGAGGTTAAACAGTGAACGGATGGTTGGCTCCCACTGATCATTTTTGATTCATTGTTTAACTTCAGCTGATCCGTCAATAACGAAGTAGCAGCTCATTGGCAGTCAACCATGCTCATGCTCATGCTCAATTTTACCTTTCTCAATACATTTTTCAAAAATTCCCTCTTAAAAGTAACCCCTAAATTTAACCTCAGCGACCTAAGTTTAGCTGATTTGGCTAAAAATTGGCACAGATGCCTAAATTTGGCCTAAAGAATCGTGCAACCCGAGCAGACGGAAATAACTTGGAATATCGTTTTTTTTTTTGATATTTGATAATACTAGGCCAATAACATTTTATGTTATTTATAACAGGATTTGTTATTCGTCGTTATGATTTCCTTTGTTATTCGATTGTTATTGTAATATCAGACTAATCACATTTTTAGTTTGAAGAATAAGAACAAATCTCTGTTTTTATTTTTTGTTATTTTAACAACTAATTCTATTATCCTAATAACATTTGGAGATATTCTTCCATAACATAAAATGTTATTTCCAAGTTGTTTTGGCTTTCAACCAATATCAGACCTAGAACAAATTTTATTTTGATAACTGATATTAATTTCTTATTGAAAACATTTTCTGTTATTTTTACAGTATTTGTCATTGATATGACATGAATTTTGTTATTACCGTCTGCCCGGGAAGGGTGTTTCACCTGGGTGTTTTTTTTTTTTCAAAATTTCGTTTATTTTCTACTGAAACAGTGTCAACCAATCCAACATCGATTTCTGCTAAAAAAAATAATTTCAACGAATTTTGTTCGACTCAGCATAGCAATTTCTAGCGATATAGTTCAACATTTTATAATTTTTTTTCTCGATTTTCATAGAACAGCAGTTATATTTTCACTAAACTTTTTTGAACATTTCAAATCACTTGATAGAATTCACAAAATGCATTAAAAACTAGTTCCCACACAAATAGCGACTAACAACAAAAACAAAATACAAACCCTAGCGAGATGATTTTATATCTTAGGATCACTCTTACCAACCCTAACAGGTACTAAGTAGCCCATCTATAGCTCAAAACTAGTCCGATAGACCGTTCTTCCCTTCCTTTGTTGCATACGAAGCAAATCACTACGCGTGGCAGTGAATCCTTCCGAGGAAGTTCGTACCGACCTTCCCCCCCACTAAGAGTAAATGATTTTTTCACATTTTTTTTTATTTTAATATTTTATTACATCATTTCGAAACCTAGAGCAGTTACGTTTCACTAGTTTAGTCACGTTGCTTGATTTTAGCGAAGTTCAGGAGGAGTTTCAACAAGTTTTGTTAAAACTTTTCATGAAATTTTAATCCAGCATTTGTTTGTAAAAAAATCGTACTTTGCATCTCATGTTACTAAACCCACCAGTTATTTGTTCGTCATAGTTACCAACACTTTTTGTTCCGGTTGATAGAATCCTTAGCAGTTTGATCGTCATTGAAAGTTACCACTTATTTGCTAGTTGATTGACGTAGTGATTTTTTAACAGTTAGCTCCAATTTTCGATCCTCAAATCCTTTGCATTCGATTCTTAGCTAATCCTTAAACATATAAGCAATGCTGCTTCAATTTTGAAATATTAAAAAAAAAACCTCCCGCCAAGAGTAAAGGTTGAATGCTTTTCACAAAGCTCCATAAAACAATGCCTCACACACACAAACAATGACACTAACACTTGCATATGAACACTCACCAACAGTCCAACAGTCCAACACACACAATACATGAAAAAATTTGCTATTAATTCATTCTTAACATAAACTAAAACAAAACAAAAAAATTTTCAAGCAACCATCTAACGAACGTTTCTCCCCACCCCGACCATCGTCAAACCCACCTCCACCCAATTTGGACCCGTCCCCCGCCCGGATTTTTGATACGCGGTGCTACAGATGTGCAACGGGCGAGTCGTGGCCGAACATTATGCTGGCATGTCTCAAAGGGAGACCGTGTGACCCGAGGGCAAACAAAACGAACGAAACCTGCGGATCGACGCTGGCCTATGCGTACTTCGTCTCGTTCATCTTCTTCTGCTCGTTTCTTGTAAGTATTAACGTCACTTCTTAGGACGTTCTTAAAGTACTAGTTGTTTGATGTGTATTTTACCAAAACAACCCTAAAATAAAAAAAACTGTCTGAAAATAAAAAATCAAAAAAAACAAAACAAAACCAAAAGACAAAACCAAAAAGACATAACCAAAATGACAAAACCAATAGACAAAACCATAAAGACAAAACCATAAAGACAAAACCATAAAGACAAAACCATAAAGACAAAACCAAAAAGACAACACCAAAAAGACATAACCAAAATGACAAAACCAATAGACAAAACCATAAAGACAAAACCAAAAAGACAACACCAAAAAGACAAAACCAAAAAGACAAAACCAAAAAGACAAAACCAACAAAGACAAAACCAACAAAGACAAAACCAACAAAGACAAAACCAACAAAGACAACACCAACAAAGACAAAACCAACAAAGATAAAACCAACAAAGCCAAAACCACAAAGACAAAACCAAAAAGACATAACCAACAAAGCCAAAACCAACAAAGATAAAACCAACAAAGCCAAAACCACAAAGACAAAACCAAAAAGACAAAACCAACAAAGATAAAAAACAAAGCCAAAATCAACAAAGACAAAACCAACAAAAACAAAACCAACAAAGACAAAACCAACAAAGACAACACCAACAAAGACAACATCAACAAAGCCAAAATCAACAAAGACAAAACCAACAAAGAAAAAAGCAACAAAGACGAAACCAAAAAGACAAACCCAAAAAGACAAAACCAACAAAGACAACACCAACAAAGACAAAACCAACAAAGACAAAACCAACAAAGACAAAGACAAAGACAAAACCAACAAAGACAAAACCAACAAAGACAAAACCAACAAAGACAAAACCAACAAAGACAAAACCAACAAAGACAAAACCAACAAAGACAAAACCAACAAAGACAAAACCAACAAAGACAAAACCAACAAAGACAAAACCAACAAAGACAAAACCAACAAAGACAAAACCAACAAAGACAAAACCAACAAAAACAAAACCAACAAAGACAAAACCAACAAAGACAAAACCAACAAAGACAAAGGACAAAGGACAAAGGACAAAGGACAAAGGACAAAGGACAAAGGACAAAGGACAAAGGACAAAGGACAAAGGACAAAGGACAAAGGACAAAGGACAAAGGACAAAGGACAAAGGACAAAGGACAAAGGACAAAGGACAAAGGACAAAGGACAAAGGACAAAGGACAAAGGACAAAGGACAAAGGACAAAGGACAAAGGACAAAGGACAAAGGACAAAGGACAAAGGACAAAGGACAAAGGACAAAGGACAAAGGACAAAGGACAAAGGACAAAGGACAAAGGACAAAGGACAAAGGACAAAGGACAAAGGACAAAGGACAAAGGACAAAGGACAAAGGACAAAGGACAAAGGACAAAGGACAAAGGACAAAGGACAAAGGACAAAGGACAAAGGACAAAGGACAAAGGACAAAGGACAAAGGACAAAGGACAAAGGACAAAGGACAAAGGACAAAGGACAAAGGACAAAGGACAAAGGACAAAGGACAAAGGACAAAGGACAAAGGACAAAGGACAAAGGACAAAGGACAAAGGACAAAGGACAAAGGACAAAGGACAAAGGACAAAGGACAAAGACAAAGACAAAGACAAATATTTTACTGTGGGTTTTACATAAAGAAATTGTCCATGGTTTATAATGAAACAATTTTATAGATCTTTTTTTCAATTTTCCAACATTCAACAACGTTCCTCCCCCTTTTAGATGTTGAACTTATTCGTTGCCGTCATCATGGACAACTTCGACTATCTGACACGTGATTCCAGTATTCTCGGTGCTCACCATCTGGACGAATTCGTACGGATATGGGCCGAGTACGATCCAAACGCTACGTGAGTTTTGGCTTCTTTTGAAAAGCTACTTTCACTAAATTGGATTGTCCACCTTCCAGGGGTAAAATACATTATACAGAGATGTATGATATGTTGAAAAACATGGATCCTCCTTTGGGATTTGGTAACAAGTGTCCCAACCGACTCGCCTACAAGAAGCTCATCCGCATGAACATGCCGCTGGACGCGGAGGGCAAGGTCGGCTTCACGACGACCCTGTTCGCGCTGATCCGGGAAAACCTCAACATCAAAATGAGAACTGGTGAGTCTGAAGACTTGAATTTGTAGAGCTGTGTAATCCACGTGTCCCCACCCCCTCTCTCAGCCGACGAAATGGACCAAGCGGACTACGAACTGCGACACACGATCAGCCACATCTGGCCGCTGCAGGCGAAGAAGCTGCTGGACCTGCTGGTGCCCCACAAGGACGAGCTGAACGCGGGCAAGCTGACGGTGGGCAAGATCTACGCCGGCCTGCTCATCCTCGAGTCCTGGCGGAACACCAAGTTCGGCCAGATCGAGTCGGACCTGCCGGTAAGTGGGCCGGGATGCGGTTTGGACGTGATAGTTTTTTGTTTTTTTCTTTTTGTTTCAGTTTTTTTGAATTTTATGTTTTTCATTTTCAACATTATGTCCAGCGAAGCTATTACACTTTAGGTTGAGAAACAGACCAGGGAACTATTTAACTATTGATTGCTCAAATTTGCAAACATGAGGTTACTGAACCTGGCGATGATCAATGATTTTTTAAATTCTTTATTGACAATTATGTAACTTTTATTTTAGTTAAAACATTTTTTTGAATTTTTCACTGTTGTTGCGTTGCACTTCAGCTAGTGAAGTGGCGTAGATCGTTTTTATCTTGAACTTGATCGATTTGAAGTAAACATTGTTCAGTTATGTTCCTTTTCCGTGTTCTTTTGTTTACTTTTCGTTTTCGTTACGTTGTTTATGGCAGACATTTACGATTAGTGTTTTACTGTACACGGTTTTTCGTCGTCTAGTCAAAAGAGCAAAAAAAAAAAAGTAAAAAAAAGTTTACTCAATACCGTATTTCCGTACACACTCTGTCTCTCTGTCTATACGAACTGTCTCTCTACCAACTTTATGTTTAGTTAATTTCTATGTTTAGAGTCATTGTTTTCCTCTGTTGGTCACCCTCCCTGTGTTGTGTCTTTTCGTTTGTTTTGTTCATGTATTTAGGTTATAATTACGTTTTTCGTTTAACCATTTTAAATCCCAAATTGCAGAATCCATAACCAAACATTTTCTGAGGAATTTGAGAAATCCCTAAATCAATCATTATTAAAGATAGGTAGCGTTATCCAACACCAATACTTTCCCATAGTGACTACTTTTAAATGATTCAACTCAACACTCAAATTCAATGCCAATTTCGTTACACCGCGGCCGTTCGTACTTTCAGGCACAAGATGCAAGCAAAAATAGTCCCACGGCCAGACTGCCGGTATTATTCACCACTTTTTTTAACCTTAAAAAATACTGCTCCTTTTTCGATATTCGCTGCTACAAACAGTCGAGCGTTGGTTTCGTTTGAATTTTTCTGTTCGACTTTAATTTCCAAAACTTCCTTCAAATTTTCGAACGCTTTCGTTTCTTCTTCGATTTCTTTCAACCTCCAGTTTCGCGTTGTGTGTTGTTTTCTCCTTTGAGTTTCGTCCAGTTGAGCTTTCCCTTGAGTTTACTACTTGTGCTGAAAATTTCTGATTCTAGAATAGATCCATAGCGAGAGTGCCACAGCCGTTGGAACGGCCAACTTGCTGCTTTGCAGCTAGGTTTTAGGTTTTCGAGGTTTTGCACACTTTTACGAAACTTTTATAATTATTTCTTTCGTTTATGAACTTACACCTTTCAGTACACTTTTACACTACAAATCCTTACACTTAAAAAAAAGTAAACACAATTTCTGTGTAGTTTATTAGAAGGATTTTGAACCTTTTCTTCAAAATAGACAAATCTTACCTTCACACATTACATGATTTAGACTTCACAGCACAACACATTAACACATAGCTCCCAATACAGATCTAGAGTGTGGTCTGTATCTCCTTCACTCGTTCATAATAAAAAAAAATACAAATTAGAAAAACCCCAAAATCGGAAGGACCAAAAACAACTCCGTTCCAAAACAAAAAGCAAATTCCAAGAGAAGACGTTGGAGAATTTTGTAGATTTTGACAAAAAAAAAAAACAAAACCAAGCTAGATTTGGCCGAGTGCGAGTAAACACCAAGTGCAAACTTTTGCGCACTTTTTTCGGACAGAAATCTCTGGCCAATACTGCTGCAAGTGGTAGTGTTGGTCTAGGAAACCCTCCCTTTAGTCATTATCTGTCGTTGTTAGTTTTTCCTAGATCGTAGTTTTGGTAGCATCAACTGTCACTATTAGTTTCTTGTTTGAGTGTTTCTAGGGTAAATCTGTAGAAGGTTAGAATAACTTGAGTAGATTTTAAGGAAAAAGTCGTCTAACTTTTTCATTAAAAAGGAAATGGTCGAGAGCATACTATTTAAACATATTTGTAAGTTTAACCGTTTATTTCCAGAAAAAAACTTTGCAAACAAATAAGTCGAAAATTCTTAAGAATAAAAAAGAAATAATTGACTTGGAGAATTGTAAATTCATGTTTATATTGCATTCGCTGCCAATTTCATAAAAGAGAGTACAGCTTGATTAAAATTAAATTTAAAAAATATGAACAGCTGATACGATGTTGCCTTGATATTTTCAACATTTAATACTTCAAACAACAGAGGCTATTTTTCAACCAATTTTTGATCTTTAAGAAGCATTGGAAAGAAGAACTCTTAAAATTTTAGAAAATTTTTGGGATGGAAGTTTTACTTGTTTTATGTGACTTTGCCAATGTTTTTAAAAATGTATTTTTTTAGGTGTCAACTTTGGCTGTGTTTTCTACTAACATTTCCTATATTTTAAGTAAAAAGAAGTATGCAGTAATTTTTCTAGTGACCCAGACTATGCCTCTACACATTTATTTACAATTTAAATGATAATGGTGCCATTTTTAGGCAGAAAATGTGAAAACAAGCAAAAAATTGAAAAAGTGGCTGTAAAAACATAAAAAAATAGATAGGCTAGATGTAATGATAAGAGGTGGTAGAATAGGCCAAATACTACCAAAAACAAACATAAACTAAACAAGATAAATGCAAATCAAAATACTAAAAATGAAACAAGAAAAACATAAAACAAGAGAAGTAAAGTTTTCGTAGAACAAAAGTTGCCCAAAATGACCTACTGAACAAGGGAAAAATAAAAAAATTCAAAAAAATAGATTGGGCAGTAGAGGGTTAATAATATAAATTCAAAAAGGCTTTTTAAAACTTATTAAAAAATTATTTAAAAATGCTCGGATATTTAAAATTTTATTCATGGAGTCAATTGAATTTGATTGAGTTGCCATAAAACAAATTGAGTATAAAAAATATATATTTTTTAAAGGAAATACAAGTTCAATCAACTAACAAGAATTTTAAAATGCATTTTTTGCGTTAATTATGATGTGCAGATAGTTTGGGTTTGCTTAAAAATCTTTAGATTTTTCTTAGAATTCCGATGTACAGTGCAGAAAAAAGTATTTTTATCGCAAAAATTTCGAAATTTCTACCAAACGTAAAACAGATTTTAAGTACAAATAACAATCCTTTTTTATTCAAAATATTAAAATAACGGCCAACTTTCAAATTTTGTAAATATCCCTTTCTCTTTTACGAGTCAAATTTAACAAAAAACGATAAGAAAGAATCAATTTTTTTTTTCGTTTGCAATCCTGTAGAAAATTTGGCCTGCAAGTTTGTTTTTGAATATTTTAAGATACAATACAATGGCTTCAACATTTAAAATAAATACTCTTTTTTCGCTTTTTATCCCTATAGGGGTAATTAAGTACCGTAAATCAGGGTGACATTAATAGGATTTCAATTTTTTTCGGAATATTTTCCAACTGTTAAGGTTTTTCTCGATTCATATTGCATTTTACAATGAATTCAAAGCACGAATCAAAAGTTTTCACATTTCATATGAAATTTGTTCTATTGAAAATGCCTATACATTTGAAGATATTTTAAAATGATATTTCAAAACACATTATATTTATTATTTACAGACTTTTTTTCTCCTTCTCCTTCTACTAATGGAAAGTTATCCAAAGAATTCGAAAATGCATTCCGTTTTTCGATTCTAAATCATGCTCATTGAAAAAATTATGACACTTATTGATCCTTGCACTGTAACTTGGATTTGGCCCGCACTTTTGACAACAAAATTTCCAAAAACTAGGCAACCAGCAGTTGTTTATTTACATTTCCAGTCGCAGTTTCCACCAGACTGGACATTCGCACTTTAAAATTGCGATTGACAGGTGAGCAACATCTGCTCGCTTTGATCATTTTTTGAGAACATTAAAATTTCCCAAGCCAGTTTGACAAGTCACAATAGTGCGATCGATAGCAATAATTTAATGCGAAGTCCAAGTTAGTGAGAATTGCGCAATATTAAATATTAAAATAACGCTATTCATCATTTTTTTCTTAATTATAATTAACTTACTATTTAAACTATTTCAAATTTCATGAAAATTTCTTCTTATTCAATTTGTACTCTTCATTTTGCGGAAAAATCTCAAATTTATCAATATCACCACCTTTTACGGTAAATATCAGAAAAACTCGACATTTTGTCCCATTTTTTTTAGATTTTAAACAATTGAAACTATTCCATTGGATAAAAAAGTAAAAATATACTTAATTAAATGTATCGTAAAACGGGGTGACTTTGATAACCGGGGTGACTTTGATAGGTTTACAATTTTTCCGAAAAATGAAGAGTACAATTAAAATACGTGCGGAATGGTTTAAAATCATACTGACCGTGGTAGAGAAGTATTCAAAGTACCTGAAGAAGAACTTTTCATAAAATTTTGAAAAGTTTAAAAAGTTAGTTAACTATAGTTAAGAAAATGTTGATGAAAGTCATTATTTAAACTTCTCAAATTGTCATGATTTTCTCAAAAAACATGATTTTTAATCGGAAAATGGAATGCATTTCACAATTTTCCACAAGGAGTAGGTTAAATAAGTTTGCAAATAATAAATAATATGTGTTTTTAAAACACAATTAAAAAAAAATCTCCAAATTTATAGGCAATTTCAGTATAACAAATTTCATGTAAAATATGAAAACTTGTGATTCGCGCTTCGAATTCAGTATAAAATGCAATATAAATCGAAAATTTTACAAACAAATCTAGTTTTAACAAATTTCAGACAAAATTCCGACTTTTTGACAATTTTACCTGAAATTTATATGTGTTTTGTTAAAAAGCATATAAACTTTGTTAACTAACTATATCAGATACTTTGGTGATGATACATTTGACGTACAAATAAAGTTTGAACATTTTAAATATGATTTTAACAAGAAAAACTATGACTATCAAAGTCACCCCGGAATTTAAACTAAGATTTTTGGACGTAAATATTTTTCTAAACACTATTGAAAAAACTTTTTTTTCAAAACAGTGCATGGTTTTTGTGTGGCCTACATAGTTGTTTTTTTTTCAATAAAAAATGCAATTCTGGATCCCAATTTAAAAAAAAAAATATAGCGTCATGCTTCGAATCCCCGGACGCTTCTCAATCAGGTCACCTTATCTTGTTTCATAGTAATAGTAATTTTATTTGGCTACGATATCCTGATAGTTAGACTGTTTACCAAGGCAAGGATGGGAACTGTTTAGAGTGTTAAGCTGGGAGAAGATCAGCTTATCATTTTTTTTCGGAGGCGTTAGTCAATGCCAAAAATAACATAAAATAAAAATATGAGTGCCTAAAACGTGAAACATTTCACTGAAACTTTTCACAGGCGTCCTAAGAAACGGGAAACAAAAAAGTATGATTCTGAATTGCTTGAAACAAACAAAAATGTTTTGCAATATGTCGATTGTTAACACCTTTTTTTCGCTCACTAACATTTTGGACATTTCATTGATTTGCATAAATTCATCCTCTAAATGTATTGAAGTTAATATTATCTTGATTGATATTCATAAAAAAATAATATTGCTGTAATTTTTTTTAAAGTTTTTTATGGAAAACTGCATTTTTGCTTAAATAAATCTCTTTCAATAAAACATCAAAAAAAACTTATTTAAAACATTAAAATTGTTTTTTTTTTGTGGATCGTATTGAAACGTTTTTCATTTGCACACAATTAGGAAAATTAGTCTAATAATTGAATAAAAGAGAAAACTAAAAATCTCATAAAAGAATGAGACAAAATATCGTGTTGACCTCATAACATCTATATTTTTGGGTTTTGGTGGTAAAAACAATCGTGTTATTTGCGACTTGAAACAACATGAATGCCAGTAATTTTCTATATAAAAAAAAATCATCAAAAATCGACCTCATCATCCTACTCGACTCCCTCTCTCTCTCTGCCTCATCATCGCTGTAAAAAGTTTGTTTTCTCGCATCCATCCTAAAAACAGCCTTCTGTGTACAAATCTTTTCCAGACCACCTTTTCAATCCGTTTTGTAACTGTCAAACCGTGTTGCCCTGACCAAAGATACTGAGAAATCACACGCAAAATCAAACGGGGTTGATCAATTTTCCTGCCAAAAATAAATGACAAAAAAAAACAAACAAGCGCGAAACTGCAACTGCAACAACAAAAAAACAAACTCAACTGAAAACAACAAACAAAAAAGTGAACATACGATGCCGGACACGTGGCGACACCCCCCAAGGTCCCAACAATTTCCAAGTGGGAGGGGGAGACATTCGCTCAGCGAAACTGCACCGGAAAGAGAGCGAAAAAACCAAAGAGAGAGAGAGAGAACTGTTGCGCGCTGCGTGTGTGTCGTTGCTCTCCCGTTCTATCTGTCACTCTGTCGTGCTCCATTTCTCTTCCCACCCTCTCTCTATCTCTGCGAGTTTTTACTGCTATCACTACTACTACTACTACTGCTATTGCTACCTGCTACCACCACTACAACTATCCCGTTGAGCGGAGCGGAGGGAGCGAAAGAGAGCAGTGGAAAGAGCAGCAGCCTCTGCAAGAGCGTCTCTCGTTCGCGCGCTGTGTCTCCTGTACAATCGTAGAACTTCTTTGTTGGCTAGATCGCTGTTAATCGAGTTGAGTTTTTAACTAGGTAAACTATTACAAAAATTTAAACTACTTTTCGATCTCTCCTAGTTCTTAGCTAGTGTCTCCATCTCAAGTAGTTAGCGAGCGCCATCTTTCCTCCACTCACTGAAAATAGTCAAACAATCGTTTTTTACTCTCTAAAATTTCCTAGTCTGCTAGCGCTCGAAACCCAGCTCATGTAAAATAGCTAGTGTTGATTTCAACTCGCTCAAACTCACACGCCAAATGTGCAAAAAGCAACTTTTAAATACTATAACAAATTGTAAATTGTTCAAATTCAAAAATAAGAACCAAGTTAACACCTACAAGTGTCTGTAAATTGGCTTTCACACTAAACAAAAACCGTACAACTTTGTCAACATTCGACAACAGCAATCAACAAACCAAGTTGCAAACAAGCTTTGTTGTCGGAAGCTCTCTTTTTTGCGCACCAAATCTACAAAACTCTCCAACTTTGACTTTTCTTGTCATTCTCACCGCATAAAATATCTCACGATGCTCACTAGAAAGTAAGAACACGTTGTATGAAACGAAAAAGAACAAGCGCTGTTTTTTTTATCAGCGATGACAACTTCACTATGGATAAACGATTGAGGGAAGAAGTTAAAAAGATAAAAAAGTAAGAATTTTTGCATTTCTTGGATTCGATGAGACACGCAGTTTGACGTAACGTTACAAGTGGACGAGAATTGGGACGAGCTGTTCTCTCCCGCTCTCAAGATAACACTCTCTTTCGCTCTTGTCGCGATTTCACGAGGTCGATCAGCATGAGCGAGAGAAAACGAGATTCATTTGGCTCTCATTGTTGATGTTTTCTGCAGAATCCAGTGTTGCCACTTGTACAGATATTCAAATAAAAACCAGAATTCAATTAATTAATTTAAATTCAAAAAATTGGCAGAAGTAATTTGTTAATAAAATGCCAGTCCAGTAAATAATGCTGCAAAAGGCTAACCTGAAACTGACAAAAAACCTTTTAATTGGAACCGACTTGTCCTATATTTAATCTGCAATAGCAATTCATCCGGTAGTGTGTCCACCACCCATTGCTTTCTAGGTTTTAGAAAATGTAGCAAACAGGTTGTAGTCAAAATCTGCTTTTTTTAGTATTCTTTTCAGTTTTGTGCCGTCCAGCTATTTTTAGTTAAATTTAATTTCACAGCTTCTATAGTTTCACTCTACTAGCCAACTTAGGCAAATTTTCCTCTTGCTTCATCGTCGCCGTCGTAGCAGTATAGGACAGAGAACATACACAAATGAATTCACACAAATAAAAAAAAACTACACAAATTTCAATACACTTGATCGATCAATCACAACCTTTGTAAATACAGATATTTTTGTCTTAACTCTCTTTTTCATGAGCAAATATTTATATACAGTCACTGGAATGCATGCCGATTGGTCTGGATTAGAAACTTTTAATAGATTTTTTCAAAATAATAAATTTTCACTCAAATTGCATGTTTTTTCATGAATCCAGTTTTGATCTACACACGGTTTTGACTTTTTTATAAATACATTTTATTTTGTTTTAACCAATTCACTAAACTGTAAATAAGCTAAATTTACACATATTTATAAATTCAAATCAGATGCTAGTTAAAAAACATCGCATAACCTTGCAGACTGATTTGAATTTATCTAGTGGTAACGAAATGAGAATTTGGTTGTCATTTCCTGATTAATCAGTTTGACATTGCATCAACTTCCGTATTCGTTACCGGTTTGTACAATGAACTTTCCAACTTTTTTAATGCATATGCCTTAAACTTTTTTATAAACTATTTCATATATTTTGTTTGTTTGTTTTATGCTTCGATTTTGACTCGCTTCCGCTAAATTTAACTCAAAAAAATACTAAACTACTGTAAACCAAACAAAATCGCATCTAAATCCACCACACTTGCAACCACGTGCGCGCGTGTGTGTATGAAATCATCTGGACCACGCCCACCAACAATACAACCATCACCACAACCCAAAAAAAATGCACAAACCCAACAAAAAAAAATCAAAAACGTCCCTCCAAACGCTCGAAAAAAAAAAAAACAAACATCAAACGGCCCCGCAGAAGCCATCGCTCTTCAACGCGATCCTGGACATGGCCGCCCTGGATAAGACGAGCGGTTCCCGGACCGGCTCGGTGAGCATCGATAACGGCGAGGGCGTCAACTCGCAGACGCACCTGCTGTACGTGCAGCAGCCGAACGGGAACCACGCCGGCAACGGACCGGCCACCGAGGACCACGAGGGCGGCACCCTGGCGAACCTGGCCCGCCGGAGCACGATGCGCAAGCGGTCCTTCAGGTAGGTTTTGTGGCGTGGTGCCACTTGAGGTGTTCTTTTTATCTGAATCTAGTTGTTAAAGCGTTGAGTTTATTGCAGGCAGTGAATTCTTTGGCAGGATTACCATGATAACCATGGATATGACCAAAATTTCCAAAACTCGTCTAACATTTTAAAAAGACAAAACAGACCACTTTTACATCAAGATGTCCAAAAATCAAAACCAATGAAATTTTCGATACCCATCAAGTTTGTGCAGAAAACGTGCTTCGTTGGTCAAATTTGTGGAGTCTTTGGTGACACCAACTCAACACATTTTAACACATTGTTTTGACAAAGAACTTTTTCCTAAGGGCACTGTCTACGGGTGTCAATCCAAAATTTCGCGATGCGAAAGTGTAACGATTTGTGTCGTCTTTCAAATGCTTATATCTTCCCCCCCATTCAAACAATCTTTATGTTTTACCCACCAAACGAAAGAGGAAGTCTTAAAGTACAAGTAGACTACCTCGTAAAGTTGATAAAACTTTGTTAAAGTACTTAAAAGTTAAGACGAAAATAAAAAATCAGACCGGAGTAATCCCGGTCGCTGATTGGTTGAGCGCAACCTTTCCCGAACACATTAATCAGATTCAAGTATCTAGCACTTAGCAAATTTTGCTCTCTGCCACTGCTTCGAAAGCGTCGAGCCGTCACAGCCAAGCGAGGTTATAAAAGAGCGCCGCGCCACCGGTCGAAGCTCAAACAAGTCCGAAACTTTGCACGAGGAGGATCGAGAAGCAGCAGCAGCACAGCAGAGCCGCCGAGAGGAAGGAGAGAATTGTTCTGGAAAGAGAGGCAGAGCAGGCGCGGGAGGGAAAATTGCCATCAACTTGGAGTGTCATCATCGCATGGTTTTATCAACGTCATAGGACGTAAAAATGGCCCTTTTCAGAGCCAATTCACACGAAAGAGTATTCTTCAAAAATCTGGTTGAGTACGGTAGTGAGTGTTTGTGTGTGCGGAAGGGAAATCGAGAGGCATGTTTGGTGCTTGAAAGAGCACCGAATTACGCATACACACAAACGCGGGTTGGATAGCTTCATTTGTGTGCATCTGGTTTCTGCAGTGCAGCTACCTGTCGCCCTACACGAGTTTGCTTACACCTAGTGGCCACAATTCGGAGGGGCCCGAGTCCCCGGGGGGTGTTCCGATGAGGGAAAATTTTCCGAACGTTAAGAGTTGGGGCAATATGGGTATAAAACTTTATGGTTTTTGATACTGGACATGAAATTTGACATTTCGGCAGCAGTGGCCACAATCCGGAGTGGCCGCAGGCCCCGGGGATGTTCCGATAAGGGGACATTTGCGGAACCATAAGAGTTCGGGCAATATGGGTATCAGGGCTGTGGAGTCGGAGTCGGAGTCGGAGCCGGAGTCGGTGGAGTCGGGTCTTTTTGGGGACCTGGAGTCGGAGTCGGAGTCGGAGTCGTCAAAACTCGAATAGCTGGAGTCGGAGTCGGAGTCGGAGTCGGCTAAATTTTATGAGCTGGAGTCGGAGTCGGAGCCGGAGTCGTAAATTTCTGATAGACCCGGAGTCGGAGCTGGAGTCGGAGTTATCAATATATTTTATATAATTTATGAACTTAATTATTGTTCAATATTTGTCATATTTCAGGCTAATTTCCAATTTTTAAAATTTATTTATTGAATCGCGTGCACTGCGTTGACAATTTTTTTCATTTTTCATTCCGCTTATGAGGCGGGAGCCGTAGCCATTAAGCCACGGGCCGGTCATTCTCTTTATTTTTTATCAAGATATTTATCAGATGTCATATTGTTTTTGAAGCATTTTTATTGTGATTGAAAAGCTCTTATTGTGTTATTTCACTAAGAATATAAAAAAAGTATTTACACCCCTTGGGCCCTATGCGCATTTTGTGATGAAACATGTAAACAATTCAAAGTTTGACAAAAACCTTGTACTACGTTTTATTCAGAAACTCATGCCGAACATTTTGCTACAAAAAGCTCATGAAAAGATGACTTCTATAAAAAGTTCTATAACAAATACTATTACAAAAATCAAAAAAGGTGCTAAAAAAGTTTGTACACCTTTCGAAAATTAACATAAACAAAGTTATTTGTTGACAAATCACCATAAATCCAGCCCCCAACTCCAAATTGGCATCTTTGACCGATATAAAATAATTTGGATTGAATATAAAGTTTACTAACTACATAGTATAAAAGTTTATATAACTCTGGAAATTCTATATAAAACTTATCAAATCTTAATTTTGCAAACTTTTAATTCAACTAAATGTCAATATATTACCATATAATTGCTAAGATTTTAAGTAGATCCTTTTTTTTTAATAGGAAAATAAAGGTTCACTATCGGTACTAACGAAAAAAATATGTTTAAAAAACATTTGTAAAATTGATATTATAACTCTACTAATAAATTATCAACTATTAAAATGCCCCTGAACGCATAAATGTCCCATATGCATTTTCATCGTTTTTGAGATATTGATGCAGTTTGGTTTAAAATCGTGAGCTCTTTCAAAAGAGCCTATAACATCCAGTACTTTGTTCTAGAAATCAGAAACGCGTTTTTCTCAGCTTGCTGTTTTTACATATGGGACATTTATGTGAACATGGGCAGTATATCAATCTTTTTCTTGGAACGCAACATGCTCATTTTGTATGTAAATAAAAATAAATCAAAGTGTCGTGCTGAAAACATTTAAAACAAACACAAAATATCGAAAATAAGTTGCAACTAATTTTGAAATAATCATTGAATTTATAAGATAAATCGATTACCTCAATGTTTACAATTTCTCTTAAAGTGTTGATCCTTAAGGATCCACTACACGCCAACATTTTTTGCTTCGACTTTTTTACGGAAATTGTCATAACTTTTAAAAGAAAACAGTTAGAGTCCCACTTTTTGCATTAGGTCTTGTAGAAATGTTATGCAAAGTAAACAAGATTTTTGCAAGTATTTTTTGGGGCTTTTTGAAGAAACTATTGAAACAATCAGATCAGTTTAGGTCTTGTTAACTTTGCATAACTTTTGTGCAGGACTTAATACAAAAAAGTGGGACTCTAACTGTTTTCTATTCAGAATTATGACAATTTCCGTAAAAAAGTCGAAGCAAAAAATGTTTGCGTGTAGTGGATCCTTAAAAATATCGTTGAACAAGTCTAATTTTTTCAAATACCTTAAATAGGGGTGATAGAATTGATATAATTTTAATTTATTTTTAAAATTTTAGAATTTTCTCATGAATTATATGTTTAAAGTGTGTACTGGGCTGGATCACACAATTTCCATGTACGTCTTCTGAAATAAATTCAAAAGAGCTTTAAAAAATAGTGATTTTGAAAATTGTCTATTTCAAAACCAGGGTATCTTTGATAGTTACTGTGTTTCTTTAAAATTTCAGCCTAAAATTATGCAAATTAATTTTATATGTCAATTCGATCATGTAGGCTAACTTTCTTTTAATATTTCATAAAAAAGTATAATTAAAAATTAGTATACCTAGCATATAAACTTAAAAAAAGGAATGTAAATTTAAAGTAGTTGAATAAAAAGTTCCAATTTTTCAAACAACAAAATTTAAATTTATTTAGAAAATTGTTATGCTGAAAATGGGATTGAATCTGAAGATATTTATGATTTTTGTTTCAATAACGCTGAAAACATGTAACATAGAACAACGAGCACTTATCTACCAAGCTTAGTATGGTTCCATACCATTCTGTTTGTATAAATAATTCGTTTTTATAATTTTGAGAAACCCCCCGAACATAAATGTCACCCCGGTTTACAGTATTCGCGCAAGTGTGAACTGAAATGTGAGTGATGTGATTAATTAAAATTTTTAAAATATTTTAAATACAGATTAGGTGTCGGAGTCGGAATCGGAGCCGGAGTCAACAATTTGTGGAAAGCTGGAGTCGGAGTCGGAGTCGGAGTCGGATAGAGTTGGAAGGCCGGAGTCGGAGTCGGAGCCGGAGTCATCAATTTGTGGAAAGCCGGAGCCGGAGTCGGAGTCGGAGTCGGCTTAACCCAGAAAGCCGGAGTCGGAGTCGGAGTCGCTTGAATTATGACCCGACTCCGCAGCCCTGATGGGTATCAAACTTTAGAGATTTAGATACTGGACATGAAATTTGACATTTCGGCAGTAGTGGCCACAATCTGGAGTGGCCGCAGGCCCCGGGGATGTTCCGATAAGGGGACATTTGCGGAACCATAAGAGTTCGGGCAATATGGGTATCAAACTTTAGGGATTTTGATACTGGACATGAAATTTGACATTTTGGCAGTAGTGGCCACAATCCGGAGTGGCCGCAGGCCCCGGGGATGTTCCGATAAGGGGACATTTGCGGAACCATAAGAGTTCGGGCAATATGGGTATCAAACTTTAGAGATTTAGATACTGGTGTGGAGGCTAGGACCGGCCGGCATGGCCAGTCCTTTACGGCTGTGATATTTAGACGATGTGTACTCTTTGGATTCTGACTATAGACTGTCGTTTATTTCTTTGTAACTTACGTTTCTAGAGTCGGTTCTCTACCTGCTACCCGAGAACCGACTTCTAACCCTAAATGTCGGCGGGAGTCCTAATCCCACGCCGACGCTAGACGAACCGTAATAAAACTTTATTACGGTTACATCCTGCATTTCCAAGCCACATGCTCATGCGCATCGTCTACACGCATTAAGTGCGTGTAGCGAAGGACGATACAAAACAGAGACCCAACGGTCGTTCTGTTTAGCATGTAACTTGGGAATGTAGTGGTGGTGATTACCACATCACTCACCCCTATAAACAAAAAAAGTCTTTTACTTTTTTTTCTACTTTGATACCAAATGTTGTTAAACGAATCTGTTCTGATTGTCTTCAAAAAGAAGAAGAAAGAAAGAAAAGACTCAGAGCAAGCCTTGAACGTAACTTGGCTCTGAAGTCCCCTCTCCCCCATGATTTAGGTATAAAAAAAAAACTACAAATAATTGAGATCCGAAATCATTTTCTTTATCTATACTGAGCCATTTGTTTATGAAAGTTTTGCCTCAACAAAATATCATTTAACATTTTAGGTCAGTTTTTTCTTGACTAGGACACCATCGTGCGAAAGCTCAGGGACCTTTTATTATAAGGTGTGTCTGCATTTTTGCCAGGATTTTACCTGATCGCACAACCCGCCTGTCGAATACTACTATCGTACATTGACGATTAGTTAAACAAAATAAGGACATTGGTCTTACGCATATTCAGGCGAGATTTACTCGTCCATGATTTGATGCCATGCCGAATTATTAATGAAAAATTGATTTCGGGAAACAAACAAAAAAATAGTAAAACATAAAATTGCTTTTTAAGTACAACCAGAACGATTACATTTGTAACAAGAATTTACTTGTGCTACTTGCTTCTAAATTTCATATTTAATTGAAGACCAATGCAAGAATTGCTTTTTCTAACAATAACTTTTAACATCTAAATGCATTATTTTTTTGTTTTATACTGAACTATTCAAACATTGATGTGAACATAAAATACCTAAAATGCATAGAATTTCTTTTGCTTTTTTTTTTAGTTTCGTAGTTTGTTTTAGAACTGCTACAAAAAATAACGCGGTTTTCATTTTGCCACAATTTTTGTTTCTTTTTTAAACTGCATTTTTCTTCGCTTAGGCGTTTCGAACCATTTATTTGTTTGTTAAGAATTTGGATTCAATAATTGATTTGATAATAAACAATGATTGCATTCGTATTGACGCTATTACGGTTGTCAAATTAACCAATGTTTAAATTTTTCGAAGCACTTTTTTTTACAATTGTAGCTAATACCTTCTCATTTTTTAACACTTTATTTGATCATCCTATCTTTTTCTTGATAACAACTTTTTGACAAAAAAAAAACGCATGTACTTAGAAAGTATAATTAGAACTGTTACAAATAATATGAAACTAAACGTTCTAGTTATAATTTTTAACGTATCTATTACGCACTGATTCTGAAGTTGTCCGTACTGACCAGTTTTTGATCGATGATTTGACGCCAGACGATGTTGTGATCTTTCTGCGATGATTAATTAGAGTTGCTGGTACTTAACTAGATGGTTGACCTGCTGCACGATCCTCTGACATTGTGCTTGGTCCAAAACTGCCTCTTGATTTTATACATCATTCACTTGGTACGATCGCCGACGGTTGTAGCAACACGAACATCTCCTTGCTGGACTGCGGCTTGTTTTTGCACGTAACGATCTTCTCTAAGCATCATTTTGGTTAATGCATTACATCACCAACTTTTTTTTTTTCACGAAACACGATTCCCAATTCAGATTTTCATTTCCGCCGAACAATGATGAAGAAAGCATACACTGTTTCTTTTGAATGCACTAATTGTTTAAATGTTTTCTAAATTGTTCATTTGTTTAACACATCTTCACTCAACAACAATGATTGTTGCCTGAACAGCCGTTGCCTCAGTTTTTTTAGATTTTTCTCTGCGACTTTTAAAATCGCTTTTCACGATTACCGCTGCCACCAATGTGGAGGCTAGGACCGGCCGGCATGGCCAGTCCTTTACGGCTGTGATATTTAGACGATGTGTACTCTTTGGATTCTGACTATAGACTGTCGTTTATTTCCTTGTAACTTACGTTTCTAGAGTCGGTTCTCTACCTGCTACCCGAGAACCGACTTCTAACCCTAAATGTTGGCGGGAGTCCTAATCCCACGCCGACGCTAGACGAACCGTAATAAAACTTTATTACGGTTACATCCTGCATTTCCAGGCCACATGCTCATGCGCATCGTCTACACGCATTAAGTGCGTGTAGCGAAGGACGATACAAAACAGAGACCCAACGGTCGTTCTGTTTAGCATGTAACTTGGGAATGTAGTGGTGGTGATTACCACACTGGACATGAAATTTGACATTTCGGCAGTAGTGGCCACCAGCTGGAGTGGCCGCAGGCCCCGGGGATGTTCCGATAAGGGGACATTTGCGGAACCATAAGAGTTGGGGCAATATGGGTATCAAACTTTATGGTTTACGATACTGGACATGAAATTTGACATTTCGGCAGTAGTGGCCACTATCCGGAGTGGCCGGAGTTGGGGCAATATGGGTATCAAACTTTATGGTTTTTGATAATGGTCATGAAATTTGACATTTCAGCAGTAGTGGCCACAATCCAGAATGGCCGGAGGCTCCGCGGATGTTCTGATGGGGGGGGGGACATTTGCCGAACCATAAGAGTTGGGGCAATATGGGTATCAAACTTTATGGTTTCCGATACTGGACATGAAAAGTTGCATTTGGCCATTATCTAAAGCTAAGCAGTAAAAATAAATTGAAGTAATAAATAGATTGCTGCGATGCATTGTTTTTGTACCGCTGTTTCTGTTTCTGGAAATTTAAAATAACTATTTTGTAATCAATTAGAACCCTGAAAAGGGCAGTTTTAATGATGCTGTTAAAATTTACTTTCCTGCCGCCGATTACTTGCAACAGCCTTGCAAAAACATTTCAGCATCTTGGTAACTTTCGAGTGGTGAGTGAAAGTCGATTGATTTCACCATGAATTCTATTTCAGCTCCACTTGCAATTTCCGTCCCCTTAGTTTGATAGGACGTAATTATATGGGAATCATGGGGAAATTTGGACCAGACATTCTAATCGAAAATTTCAACAATCATCTTGCAAAGTTCTTTGTCATACTGGTCATGTGTAACATAACCACCTGCACCTTTTTTTAATTTTGCTTAGAGGAACAATTGTAATATACATCTGTTATATACTTGTTTCAATTTGATCGAGTTAGTTTTAATGAAAAATGTGCTCCAAATTGGCTGTAGTAGTGATAGAGAAAAGTCAATCTTTATTCCGACTGAAACTGGACAAATCTTTCTATCTAGATTTATCTGGTGAACTGGCAACACTTTTCGTCTTGCTCACTCTTATGATTCCTTATATCCCAAGCAGGGGAAAATAACATGGTAATATTAAATTTTGGTATTACTTGGCCCAATAAAAGCGGCCATAATCTTATTTGTGGAAAACCATGCGAATACCAAAACATGTTATACCAAGGGTAAAATAATACCACAAATTAAAACCATGTCATTTTCAAGTTGAAATATTCTGGATTTTGGAACATTGCTTGAATACCAAAACTTTCAGGATTTCAAATATTGGAATTTCTGTGGTTTTCCATAGACAAAGTTTGGTTTGATTTCATGGTATTTTACTTTCTATTACTGGGCAACCAAGGGCACAGTTTGGTCGCTGTTATTTGACACAATAATACCAAAAGTTGGTGTTTCATTCCACTTATCTTTGTCCAGCAGTTTATTTCGAAGCCAGTGAAAAAAACCAGAAATGATATCGAAATGCTCGATATGCAACAAAAAAATCAACTCACCTGATGATTCTATGTTGTTCTCAGTGATATTCTTCGCCACATCGAATACATCTGTCAGTGTTGAAAAGCATACGTTTGAAGTTCTTTCTTGGCTTAGCATCTGGAAATTACCAAGCGATTAAAAAATAAATGTTATTAAAATAAACATGATACAAGTTCACCAAAAGTTTCAAGAAAATTATTAAATGACTCATAGATCATTAGAAAAAAATATGTGTTTTTTTTGTTAAGAAATTTGAAAAAAAATACCGCAAAAATACATACCAATATTTCGTATTCCGACGTAGAGAAATTTAATTAATTTTATAAACTTCCTTGAGGGGAATATCAATCATTAAAAATATCAGCTTTGAAAATTTTGGTTTTTAATTAAGGCATTTGCTTTGAGACATCATTTCACCGCAAAACTAATGACCTTGTTAAAATTACTCAAAATTTTCATATATTTTTAGTGGAATTTGATAATACAATGTATTGCCTAAAAAATACCTCTATTTTGCCATATCGTAATAATACCATAAATTGGTTTGATACAAAAATTTGCTCTTGCATCATCCTTCAGACAAGTTGCGAAGAGTTCAGGAATTTTAAAATGTGTTATTAATTCCAGAGAAAGGTATCATTACGCATTTCCCTTGTTATTTACCCCTGCTCGGGGCCGGTATGTGCAAGGGCACAACAATACCAAACCATGTTATTCCAAGGGTAAAATAATACCACAAAATAAAACCATTTCGATACCAAGTTGAGGTCTTCTGGATTATTGAACATTGATTGAATACCAAAACTTGGGATTGCCATGGTTTTATTTTTAGGTATTCCCGCGCCCTTGGAAAATCAGATTTTGGTATTCCTGTGGTCTTCCACATACATGATTTTGGTATGATTTCATGGTATTTTACCATCTATTACTGGGCAACCACATTTTGGTCGCTGGTTTTTGCACAAGTAATACCAAAATTTGATATTTTCATGCCATTTTTTAGTGCAGCAGTTGCAGTTTGTGAAAAAAAACGAAAATGATCCATATGCAGCAGCAGAATCTACTCACCTGATGATTTCATGTTGTTCTTAGTGATATTCTTCACCACATCGAATACATTTGCCATTGATGAACGGCTTGAGCTTGAAGTTCTTGAAGCTTCTGAAAAATAACAAGGTTGAAAAATAAAAGCTATTAAAATGAAACTGGATTGAAATTCGCCAAAATTCAATAATCTGACGGTTGACTCGTTTTCCAAAGTATTTGGTTACAAATTTTCTTAGCGGGTGTATCCATAAAATTGAACATCAGCTTGAACATTTTTGGGTTTCAAGTCATTTTAGCGCAAAATTAATTATCTTGTCAAAATGGTCAAAATTTTCCCATGGTTTCAGAGGAATTTGATAAAACACTTTAATACCAAAAAAATACCAAAATGTGGTATCCTGACTTTATTTTTTTTCCACAATTTCAAGTAATTTTTTTAGGGGGTATCTCAAAAAAAAAATAAAATCAAGTTTAAAATTTGCAGTTTTTAATGAAAGCATTCGTTTTGATACATCTTTTTAGCGCAAAATTAATTATTTTGTCAAAATTAGTCAAAATTTTCCCATAGTTATATACTGTAATACCAAAAGAATACCAAAATGTGGTGTCCGACCATTGACAAATTCTGCAATTTTGCAATATCAAAACAATACCATAAATTGGTATGATACCAAATTTTGCTTTTAAAGGGTCCAGAATACCAAAATTTGGTATTGATACCAGTGAAAGATATTATTACGCATTTTCCTTGTTATTTACCCATGCTCGGGTTGATACAAACAACTTCGCACTAAAGAATTCACTGCAAGCAATAACAAATTGATGCCCGTGTGCTTTCTTGTTCTAACATATCTAGATAGGAATTCCAGCAAGCTTAGTACAAGAAAGCACATCGGCATCGAAATACGTTTGATCTTCGAAACTATTTCAATTATATGTGTCGTGTATTTGTGTTTTATACCGAAAAACTTTACGTTATCTTCATTCTTCCTTTCTTTTCATTGTTTCCCCCCCCTCGACACTTGGCGTGTGTCCCGCCGCCCGTCTCTTTTAGGAGCAGAAAGGTGATGTCTCGTTCAAAACTGGTAACCAAACAACAAACAATCAAAAAACCAACACCATACGCGTTTGTTGTACTCCCCCCGCTCCCCACCTGTGTTTCGTTAAAATTTGAGAGATTTCGATGGGAAGATGTTGCCTCCCACACGTTTTCAGTTCGATTAACAGCTGTTGAACGGTTAACCCCCCTAATGTATTTGGTTTTACTCGTTTTATCGATGTGTTGTTGTTATTTAACTGTGAATCTATTTTTTAAAGAAAAAAAAAACAAAAGAATGCAATCAACTGTTAAAGTTGATTTGTGGTTCAAATGATTCCGATGAGTATGTCGTATTTTTTTTTTTTTAGTTTGTTAAATCTGTTGTTATTTAAAAATTCTAGCTTATTGAACGATAGGTTCATTTGTGACGCTCGATAAGAGCTTTGGTCATTACACATAATCAACATAAAGAGCAACGTTATCGGGCATTTATTGCTGTACTATGGAGTACGCTAAACTTTTAGTTAGTTGTTTTCGTAGTGTATTAGCTGTTTTATTGTGAAGTTGTGTTTACATAAATGGGGTTAACGATGGATTAAATTACAACCATACCGGCTCTTCTCGAAGACTTAAAAACAAGAAGCTGGATAGAAATAGTTTGATATACTTCAAATCAATTTTTCGGAATATTTTAACATTAAATTTGAATGTTGCAAAATAAAGTTTTTTTTTGCTTTTTTGAAACTCAGCATCATGTAGTAAAATAAATTTTAAATATAAATACAACAAACAAGAGTCCCTAATAACATCCTATCCCTCACTTCTTACTCACCATCTTATATTGTTAAAAAAAGATTAATTTTTATCTTCGATAATAATCTGTTTTTTTTTTAAGTTTTGTAAAAATATAAACACCGGTAAAGTAACAAACTGATATTTTCCAACTGAGATTATAAAAAATACTTTTGAGTATATCAACAATCACAAAATAACATTAATATTTTATGTTTTCAATAAACGCCCCTTCAAAATTGGTCCGAAAAATCAGGGGGCCAAAAAATATTCTTTTTCAAAAAACTTGAAAATTTCAATGGAAATCAGGGATAGAATGATCGCAAAAAAATCAACTTCGCTTGCGAACTTTCTTCACCCGCTAAAGAAAGAGAGGAGGCAAATCACGCAAAAGAAAATCGCTCCCGAAATTCTCCAAGAAAATCAATCTGCTGATGATTTTTTGTGAATTTCCTTGTTAGCAACACTCAAAAATATTTATTTCACTTTGTTTACAAACATTGCCCATCTACACAATATGACAGGTCATTTTTCGACGTGTGACGTTACACTTGCAAGTGTAGTACACTAAAACCCCCGATTACGCTCAGGCGTTACGCTTTTTGTTAGGTTGATTTCTCGAAAACAGTGTAATGTTTCTACATTCTTTTGAAATCAATTTGTAGATCTTTACAAGACGTATAACTTGCTTTAAAAAGATTGCAAAAATGTTGCGTCGTTTCAGAGAAATCGACGAAATACAAAGCGTAACGCCTGAGCGTAATCGGGGGTTTTAGTGTAGTGCAAAAGATGTTCCGCCGAATAGTCAAGATGACGATTTTTTTAGATTCCTTTTACCGATCTTTCTTGCGCGAGAGAGGAAAGCCATGCTCCCTTCGGATTTTTTCTCTTGATGAATGTCCAATGATTTTTTTTTTGATGATCATTCCATCACTGGTGAAAAAAGAAGTCTAATCAACTGAAAACAGTCTAAAATGACATATTCTGCATTGATATTAAGCATATTTGGGCTCGTTTAAAAATATTTTGAACTTTTATGGAATTCCAATGTACATCACCGCAAAAACTATTTTCTCTTGCAAAAATAAAATTTTCGTCAACACTTAGAAATTTTGGAGACTTATGATTGCAAAACAACTGGACATGCATTTTAAAACACTTTTTTGAATCAAATGTTGAAACCATGGCCAGTAATTTTTATTTTTTTAACTTTTTGAATTTGTCCCCCCCCCCTCTCGACTTTGATAAGAGTCAAGGGACATAAACCTAAAAAAATATTTGCAACGACCTTAGGAGTTTCATAACATTTTAAGTGTTGTTGATACGTTTGAGATATAATAACCTCAATTTTTATTATTGAAACCAATGATATGATATTTTTTTTTTTGAGAATTTGTTCCTAATATAAAAAGTGTCATATTTAAAAAATTCAATATTTGGTCTGAATTAAAAAAAATCATGACCAATATACAGTGACTGTATTTTCAAATTTTCACCAGTTGATTAATTGACTAAACTTAATAGCGGTTCAGACTACAAAATACTTTAAATTATTGATATTAAACTTTTTGAAGAGATCAGTAGATTTTTGAGGATTAACTTGGCTCGCTCTGTTAAAATAAAAAAAATAATTCAAACATACCATTTGGTTAAGCGTTTAGCTTGAGCTTACACTTAGTTTTCAAAAATAGGACAACCCTAAGCGAGACGCCAGCAAAGTTATTTACTTCAAATTTCTCGTGATTAACAGGGTAGATTAGAAAGGTTTAGTTCCCGATACCTACCTTTTTCCCAAAAGAAATAGAATAGACATTTAGCTTGATATATCGAGTAGTGGTAAGTAATAAACAACGAAATCTAACCTCAAAAACGGCTTCATCCGCTCAGCTGTATAGTTATTTTTGATCTTCTCAAAATTAGATGTGTAGCTTTTTTGACTATTTTCATAATTTTGCATGATTCTCAAGTTTAATGGTTTTATTATTCCTCTTTTTTGTTTAAATTAGTCAGATTTACTGCAAAATATTGCTTGGTTTTTTTTTACTTCTCACTAATGCGTGCTATAGAACATTTTAATGTAGAAATAACCTCCTAGCAATTTTGCATGCCCGATTCGATTGCATCTCTGAATGAATGTTCAAACTTTGTTCCTACCTAGCCGTACACAGTTTACTGCACTTATACACCTGAGAACTACACTAACACTATCGAAACTACACTCTCACGCTATCATACGTAACTACTTCATGGCAGTTCAGTTTAGTCTGCAAACATTTCACTCTTGAACTAAATATAGGACAATCCAACCAAACACACCAAATTGATCAAAGTTGAACGGTAACAGTTGACCGTACAATTGAAATAACAATGTTTCATGTAGTTCAACTCAGTATGCAGCATAGAAACCAGAAGGTTTCTTCCACGAAGAACCGAACCAAGCCGGGAGAGTTGGAAAAAACAAAAAAAGATTCTAGATTCCTAGCGATGATTTATCTGTAGTGAAAGTAGTCCTTGTTCCTTAGGTTAAATTGTTAACCCGAGAAAATAAAAGTCCCAAACGACCCACGAATTTGTGAAAAAAAATAACAATCCAAAATTCATCTCAGCTCGTGTAGCACTTTTTTAACGTTTAAAAATCCTTGTCTTCCCGTTTTTCGTTTTGTATTTTCCCCTTCCTTTTGAAAACCACAACAGGAGTTGCAGGACGTTTCCCGGCAGCCGTCGCTGGAATCGCTAACCGGTGCGGACGGTCATCTTCATCCGGGGCACGCGTACCACAACGGTCACCGGCGGTCGCCGAGTTTGAGGTAAGTTTCGGGAACAGTACAAATTTTGCACATAATACAAATTATCGTCAACCGAGGCGGAACGGGACACATGGGGTTTTTGGAAATTTATTATGAAAATCAAGTGCTCTAAAAACTGCTGTCCCTATTCAGGCTGTTGTCCCGATTCGCCTCAGTTAACGGTATGTGAAAATCTGTTTTCCCATGATGTTTCCAGTATTTTATAACAAAACACTGTGAAATAAACTTCAATTATTGCAAATTTTGCAGTTTTTTTAATTTTCAAAAGACCTTTTTGAAAATTCAACGAAAGTGTTCAGATTTTCTAATATAGTAATCGAATTATCCTGATTTTTTAGCAGAATTATGTATCAACGAACAAAATTATCAGTAAACCTACTTAAAATTCATTAGTATCAAATGAGTTAGCTTCAGGAGAAGCCAGTTGAACTTTTCAGCACTCAAATGATCGCTTTGTTGAATATTTCATCACTGTTTTTCTTGGTGATAAGTAAACACTTTTCAGCACTTATTTCGAAAAGTAATACTTTTCAATGTAGTGTTGATTTGAACAATGGATTGACTCAACATTTGACTTAAAATACCATTCCATACATGTACGACTCGTGCTGAAAAAATCTTCTTTTTGCAATTTGTTTCATAATCTACTATTTTGAAACATGAACTGAGATAGGCCATACAATTTTCATGTACTTTTTCCAAAGGAAAGTTCGAAAAAAACCTTGCGCATTAAAAACCCATAGGTTTTGCGGTCACTTTTGCATGATCAGCTCACTCAAAAATCTATCCAATTGTGCCTTTAAAATAAGCTGCTATAAAAAGTTATCATTTCAATTCCTGGGTAACTTTTATATTCTAAGTTTTTATGGAAAATTTTATTTATAATGTGTGCAAACTGAATTATTTTTGTAATATGGATTATCACCTGAATTACTATGATTTTTGCGATATCGATTTTTTTCAAATTAATTGTTCAGCAAGTTTTATTAACATTTTATTTATTTTATGTAAATTTTAGGTAAAGTCGCTCTAAAAAATAATTTTACATTAAATTATTGAATTTCGTACATACAAATATATTTTTTATTGCTATCTAAGCAGTCCCTGATCGCATAAATGTCTCATATGCATTTTTAATCGATTTCGAGTTATTGATGCAGTTTTGTTCAAAATTGTGTGCTCTTTCAAAGAGCCCAAAACATCCAGTACTTTGTTCTAGAAATCAGGAGGAAATCCAGTTTTTCGCGAAAACTTAACACGTAGCCTTATGTATGGGACAAACTTCAAATGCGTTTTTCTCAGCTTGCTGTTTTTGCATATGGGACATTTATGCGAACATGGGCAGTAAACCGATTTAAAAATAAGTTTAAAACAATTCATGTTAACATAAACTTTAGTTCTGCTGGTTAAAAAAAAACCCCGATTTAATCCCTCCTGGGGTGAGATAGAGCCTTTCTTACTAAAGAATATAACAATGGTGGAACTTCTTTCAATTCATAACATCGACATTGTCTATAATAACGTCAGCACTAAAGAAAGTCTTATGATGAAAGCAAAGTATTATAATTATGATATGTTTTCCAAAAGAAATTAAAAACGCAATTTTCAACTAAAGAATATTTTCAATCGTACATATTCTTAATCAAACAAGCGTTTATGACAAACGCGAGCATAGCAAGCTTCCCATGTGCCAGTGACAACGCACACCACGGTTTTGGTTTTCTAGCTTAGGTACGAGCCCATTTGTGTGTTGGTATTTTGGTTTATCGTACCGGCGCACCAAGACACGCGTCGGCTCGTCAGTTCGGTGATAGCTATTTTTACAACCGCACCACTTCACACTCAATTATGACGCAAGGGTCCTGATTTTCGGTTCAATGAACAGAAACCACTCACTCATCGCCTATCCATTCGTCGCCTATTCCAACCCGCTAGCATTCATGAGCGAATGATACTCGCAAGCAGCCAGCGAGTGGCCCGAATTGTTAACTCAGCGAACAAATACATCGTGAAAATATTTGCCTACTCCGTCGCTCGACGACACTCACACACTACCATTCTCAGCGAAGAGCCATTCTCACAAAATGCCAGCGCGGCAATCCTTTTGTCTCCATGCCCTCAGTTTGCCATCAATTTATTTTTTTCTTGGTGGAAATTTCTTTGAATGGTGTTTATAATGTTATGAAATCAAAATAAATGCAAAATTTAATTGATTACATTGATTTTAAGCAACCCAAATCAATGAGTATAACGCATTGCATCAGAGAAAAAATGTTTTCAGTTAAGAGTGATCGGAGACGACCGGGCTGCCGGAGCCGTTCGGAGACTGAGCCGATCTGAGAGAGAAGGAGAGTAGAAGAGAGAGTGTTCGAGAGCGAATGGTGTGAATGTGACAAACGGTAGGAATTCATCAGGGCAGTATCGCGTCGCCTGCTATTTGTGCTCGCGAATGGAGTGGTTGATTTTGAGCAATCAGGACCCTTGATTACGAGTACCTTAGGTAGAAAGCCATTGGCGTCGCCAGCATTGAAAACTTTGAAAACGATATTAACGATGAAAAGCTTAGAAAGCTCCAATTGGAATCCAATGAACTCTGTTAAATAAACTTACAAAATCACGAAAAAATGAAGCCTACTTTTAGCGATTTTAGGAGCACACGGAAAACAAATTGATTGTAGCCGGATGAATGTCCTATGTCACAAAAGTTTTTGCATAAACATTGGACAGTTATGCAAAAACGGACAGGGCAAAAAAAACCCGAAAAGCTACGATATCTTAAATGTTGAAGGACACGTCGGTAGACAAGCTACTACAAAACGAGACGAAGCGTCGAAAATCGATGCAGTGTGATTTTTTGACGATTTTTCCGATTAAAATTCATGCTGAATCGACATATTTACGAAGATGGAAATGACGTCCTGGCTTAAAGTAAAACCTATACCTTTCTTTAGTAAGAAAGGCAAAAAGTAAATCGTTCTAAAAATTGATCGGGATTGCCGATCGATGTCGAATTTGTTTCAGAGGCTCACTCATGGTCTGTACTATGAATGTAGAAAGAAATTTCGGATAAAATTAGAAACGAAAAATGTTGGCGAAGGTCACCAGGTGGGCTTTTACCTTTTTTTAGGGTTTTTTTTTTCTTATGGTAGGTTAATCAAACGGCTCTAACTCCAGAACCCAATTATGAATCTCGATGAAAATTGACCATATTTTTATTTGGAGAATGTGTTATTCGTTGGAAAGTCTTATCACATCCAAAACCAGATTGATATTTCGAAATTTTAGTGGCAACTCGCCCAGGTTCAGCGCACTAGCTTTCATCTGCATTCAGAAGAATCAAAATCGGATATAGGGGAGCTGAGAACAACGCGACACTAAATTGGGTAAAATTTTACCACACGAACATCACTCGACCTCCACGGAATTTATTTTCTCAAAATTCGAGGGTTGGAGATTGACGAGTTCTGTCAAGATGAATCGATAGAGCGTCGAAAATCGATGCAGAGTGATTTTTTGATGATTTTTCCGATGGAAAGTCATGCTAAATCGTAATATTTACGAAGATGGAAATGACGTCCAGCCATATACCTTTCTTTAGTAAGAAAGGCAAAAATACTAAAAAATTTGAATTAAGAAACTGAATATAGCTAGAATATCCAGTTGAAGATTGATTAAAAATTCGAAAATACCGTTCACTTTCTTTTAAACAAGTGTTGTCCAACCTTTGAGCAATGTGGGCAAAATTTGATTTTTCTAGAGTGTGCCGAATTTAGTTTTTTATTAATATTGGAAAAAATTAACTAAACAGTTCATAAATTAGCTTCTGGGTTGTTTTTTTTTTGCAATTTGTCCACTGCTTTCGTATATGTTGGTTTCTAACAATTTAAATTGTAATGAAAACTTTTGAACAAAATTTGAAAACAGGATTTTAAAAAAATATGCAAAAACATTTTTTTTTTATTATTTTTCAAATAGTGGATCGGTTACCAAAATTTGCAATGTTGGATATCAGATCAAATTTTGATTGCTGTCATTTAATTGTTTGTGTATCTATAAAAAGGTAAACTTAGCTTTTTAAATTTTTTTTGCACGATTTTTTTTGATCGATCTATAAGCAAATTTTGTTCTCAACTTTAAATTTATGGTGGTCTATATCTCAGCTAATGATCGTAACTGTATAGAAATAATGTTAAGACCACGAAATAAATAAGTAAAGAGGGGGTAATATGCACCATCTACAAGAAAACTGTTATTCTTTAACCAAAACAGCATTTCTACGTAAGAGCAATTCCAGCTCTAATCAGGATTTTTTCTGGTACTTTTGTACCCGACCCCCTCCGATTTAAATGAAACTTTTTAGACATGTTATCATAGGCCTATATAAGCTATTTTTGTGTATATAAAGCCAATTGAACTCGAAAATGACATTTGAGAAAGGCGTAAGTAATTTAAATATTTTTGTATTTTGTAATTTTAAAATTACTGTAACTCAAAGCCGTTGCATCGTATCAAAAAGTGGTCAAAGACAAACTTGTAGGAAATTGCACGGGCTTTCTGAAAAAAAATACACTGAAAGAAAAATACACACCACTTCCATGAGATTTTTAAATTTTTAAGTTTAAAAGTTAAATTTGAAGGTGATGTCATGATTTTTTTTTCGTTCAAAATTTTTGAGGAAATAGCCTAACATGTTACAAAAAGACTCACGAAAAATGCAGGATGGTGTGTCTCTCCTAAAAAAAATACAAAAATCATTTACTAAAACTTAAATTTTCAAAAACCGATAGTGGGATTCGATTCCCCAGACAATTTAACATAAAGTCTCCATATTAATCAGTGTCCTATGTCCAATCCTTGTGAAGATACAGCGGTTTTAAAAATAAAAATGTTGAAAAAATTGTTTTTTTGATGGGTTTTTTGCAATTTCTGAATGACAGACTTAACTTTTCAGTCTCGAAAATATTTTTACCGAAAAGCTCGTCCAATTTTCTATAAGTTTGTCTTTGAAAGCATTTGAATTGGATGGGCTTACAGATTTGACCTTAATTACATTGCTCATAAGGCGTCATCCATAAAGTACGTACGCTCTTAGGGGGGGAGGGGGGGATACCGTAGCTGTGACAAGATGTGACGAAGGGGGGAGGAGGGGTTAGCGAGACTGTGACGTCACGCTATGTTTTTTATGATTGTATAATATTAATTCGAAATGTACACAATTAAATTAAATCCTCTTTTCTAAAATTGTTTGCTTACTATTATGTAGAAGTACCGTCATCAGGGGTGACATTGGGTCATAAAAATTTCTCCATTTTTGTATGACCCAAACTCTCCCCCCAGACCCAATGTCACCCCTGATGACGGTATCACATTATAATTTATTATATAGTCACTTTTTTTCAGCTTAACTTCAAAATTTTGCAAATTAATAAGAAAACTGCTAAAAATGGTTTGAACCAGTGTTGGAATTCGAGCGAGAAGAAGGAAAGCATTTCTCACTCGCGAGCGAGGAAGAGAACTTGTATTACTTTTCTCTTCTCGCTCGCGCTCGCATTTTCGTTCGCGTTCTCGCTCTCGCCGCGAGCGCTCGCGAGCGCCTCGTGCTAGCCGTTCGTCCAAAGCTAGCAATTTGTTTATTTGGCTTCTGAATACGAACCAGGCGATGGTATAGAGGTGTAACTTCAATCGTTGTGTTGTTTTTTTTTTCGTTTCTGACACGTTCAACTTCTCGCGAACGGGCAATTCTGGCTCGCGAGAAAGCCCGTTCGCGAACGGAGGAGAGCACGGGAAATCGGTGAGTTTCTCTCGGCAGCTCGAGACTCGCGGCGAGAACTCGAGAGAGAGAAATTTTTCTCGCGAGAGCGCGATAAATACCCACACTGGTTTTAGTTAATGATATTAGTAGTTTTTTTTTAAGAGACACACACAATCCTGCATTTTTCGTGAATCTTTTTGTAACATTTTAGGCTATTTCCTCATAAATTTTGAACGAAAAAAAAATCGTGACATCACCTTAAAATTTAACATTTAAACTTAAAAATTGAAAAATCTCATGGAAGTGGCGTGTATTTTTCTTTCAGTGTATTTTTTTCAGAAAGCCCGTCCAATTTCCTACAAGTTCTAGTTCAATTGGCTCCATATACACAAAAATGGCTTTTATAGGCCTAGGATAACATTTCTAAAAAGTTTCATTTAAATCGAAGGAGGTCGGGTACAAAAGTTCCAGAAAAATTCTTGATTTGAGCTCGAATTGCTCGTAAGCATTTTGTAAGATGTCCTTAAAAAACTATTTTTCTACGTCATCTATGTGGAAAAATATATTGAAAAAACCACATAATTGTTCCAGAACAACAAATTAAAAAAAATCATTCCATGCGGGACAGTATTCACCACAACATTGTATCACAGTGGTGCAATTTGCCCTGACCACGCTTTTACAGAAAATTTAAAACAGTTCAGTAAAAACTAGATGAAAATACAACATTTTTTATTTTGCAAATAACTTAAGCTTTTTGTAAAACTACGATGTTCTCACTTTACATTGTTTTGCAATGTTAAGCTTCCAATTTATATGATTTTTTCCCCAAAATTTTTAGCCAATAATGAGAAAAGCAGGGGGTGTATTTTGTTTCGTGTGCGTATTACACCCTCTTCCTAAATGAAATGAAATTTTGAAATCAATCACTACTAGAACATTTCAGTTGAAACATAGAAATATTCGCCTAACCGTTAATAACCTTGGATATAAATGATTGAAAGGACTGTTATTTTTTCTAACAATATCTCTGATATAAAAAAAACAATGATCAGAATGTGAATATTGCAATTTTGCAATATAATAAAGGGTTTTGCTGGGGGTTTCTTCCGCGTGGCACACTGAGCCTAATCGGTCTTTATTTCTTTGAATAAGCTAATATCCACATATATATTTACATTATTCATAAATATGACTCTATTTTTATCTCCACTCCCATTCCAACCACAGAAGGGAGTCCCCGCTGGTGAGAACGCCAAGCCCGCGCCGCCGGCAGCACGCCCCGCACCACGATATCGGCTTTTCGGACACGGTTTCGAACGTGGTCGAAATCCAGAAGGAAGACCAGAGACGGGGTAGGCATCACTACGGCTACGCCCACAGGCATAATCGAGGTATTTCATGGAAAATTCATACTCTGTCCAAGTCCAACGACCACAGTTTGGCTAAGCTCCAAGCAGAACGTGGTTTTCGATGTTGGTGTTGATGTTGTGCAATATATTTTAATCGAATATCCTGATGGTGAAAACTTTTAGAAATTGGTGTTATCTGATTATGATTTGTGTTTGCTTCGAATTCGGTCCAAAGCCGTCGATTTTAGTTTTGCTGCCATTATTAGAAATATCAACAAAGCCATTGAGTTTATCTTGAAATTATTGGATATCTTTCCTCTGTGAAACGTGCTTTAGTAGTTCTTATTTTTTGTAGTAGATTGCTTTTTTCGAAACAAAAATTAAATTCCAAATCATCGAATTAATCCAACGGAAAAATTTCACGATACAACAACACCACAGCGACGAAGCCAGAACCAGTGCAAGGGATATGAATTTTTACTTGAATGTATAAAACCTCAATAATTCCTTTTTCTACTAATTATAAAACACATCGAACATTTTTTAAATACTATACTAGAATAGCTAGGTTTATACACATTACTGTCCTCATAGCAGTCCACCTAGGCTAGTTGACCACAAAAACGTATAGAAGACACTTTTATTTTTACTACTAGCTAGTGCAAACCACAAACACACACTTACACCGATATCACTTAGAAATTTCACTTCACACTTGGTTGACCAGTCATTTTGAAGGATTAAAACAATTAGTTCTCAAAAAATTAAAACTTTAGCAATGTTAACGTTTCATGACCTTACCAAATTATTCAAAAAATATGTATTTTGTTTTGTGATAAAACAGTTAGTAAATTAAAAAGAAATTTATAAGAGATTTTTTTTCTTCATAACTGATTTTATATGAATATTTGAAACTTTTTTTCAAATAACTTAAAACAGATTTACGTTTTTATCAATATTATTTGCAGTATAGAATGATGAAATAATAGTCTCTTCTCCGTGTGAATACTTACACCTATCCTGCAAAATGTTAACACCTAATTTAAAACCACACACTAGTGAATGCCACTGTAGCACCACACTTTTAGCACCGTAAGCTTGACCTGAGCAGCAGCCAAGCACCACCACTGTAGCGTAGCTTTTACACTGTAGAGCGGTTGGAGTTTCAACCACAGTCTGTGTTTCAACCTCACGTAGTTTTCCACCCACTTTTTCCTGTTAGTTTTAGCTCCTCCTAGAGTTGCTTACGGTTGGTTTTCCCCCCCGGTAGTCCTACCCATTTCGATTCCTGACTGCGCTGATTAGTCCTTTTAGGAGTCCTCCTAGGGCAGTGTTGACCTTTGTGCTGAACCCGTTGATAAACTAAAACTAAGAAAGTGTGTGTGCGTTTTTTTAATTCAACCCAACCAAAATGGTTTCTTTAGTTTAGTTCCTTTTCAGGTTTACTGTAGTTTTATTGGTTTGGAAAATAAGAATCTCTAGCGGTTATGGAATACTTACCAATTTCTGGAAAATATTAGAACAATTCGTGAAATATTTTAGAACTGCAAACACAAAACAATTTTAATCATTCTCAAAATTCAGACTAGCGGTGTGTGAAGCGAAAAAGCGTATACTTGCATTGACATCATTACTTTCTCAATCTCATACTGTTTGACTTTCTGATGAGGCGTATGTGACCTGTAAGCAATAAAATCAAAATGAACGTATTTTGAATCCAAAGAATATCGTACTATTGTTCAAAACCATGCTCCACAAGCTGGATACTGAACTTGGTCAACACAAAAAAAAATAAACAAGCTAAAAAACAAGTATTCGACAAAAAGCTCAGTTAGCAAACTTGTTAGGACTTCAAAAATATTTATTTCACTTATTTTGTTCTCTTTTGTTTTGTTTTGTGGAATTGACTAAAACCCAATTTACAAAACGAATAAAAAATCATTTCGTTTATTTCTTTATTAGCAATCTTGAAGAGAAAGATTTTTTTCAAGTTGCAACAGTTAGATTACTCAATTAAGTACAATCATTGCTCATATTGCTACAATTGCAAACAATAACTTTTATTAAAAACCAAAAAAAAAGGATTTTTGAAATTGGTTTTGATTTGTCTATAACAAAAATAAATGAATTTATAAATAATATTATTTTTAATTGTTTTGTAGACTTGTAGACTTCAAACCTCTTCTTACTTGATGCTAATTTTTATTTTTTTGCAATTTTACAGTCACTGAATCCAGCCTGAATTGTTATTGTTGATTGTAGTTTTTTATATAAGAAGTAAATGAATCACTTTTATTTAATATCTGTAAATAAAGAAACGGTTTTTGACGGCATGTTTAATTTCCGTCAAAATTTTAACAAATTCAGTTATGTATTTTCTTTCATATAAACGGTGAAACTTGTGGAACGGTAATAATTTGGAAATTTGTTATTAAAGTGAATTTTACAATAAAATGCCCCCGCGCTTATCAAACAATCAGTTTTATCAACGTTTCGAAAACAATATGTTCTTTCATAAAAATTAAAATAAAATAAATTCCTTTTTTGCATTTCCAGTACATCAATATATTTTTTTATTGATTGTTATTCTATGTAGTGCGTCCATCCCGGGAATACCCGGGACAAAATTCCCGGAATTTTTCCTAAACCGGGAATTCCCGAATCCCGGGAATTTTTATATTTTGTCCCGGGATTTCCCGAAATTGAAAAAAGAAACATATTTTGGTCAGGAAATTCAAATTTGGTTGTGAAAATAGATAAAAAGTTCATACTTTGTAATCGATAAGAATTTTAAAACATTAAGATTTGTATTCGGCATATAACAGCATTAATTTAGCTTATTCGGAAAAATTGTTAAAATTTTAGTTTACAAATCCGCAAAATGCCTAGTGCTTCAAATATTTTCAATTAAATTTTCTATATTTTTAATAGACTAAGTATTATATTTAAAAAATCATATTAAATTATTTTCCATCTAACACCGGCATCTGGGACAAATCAAGACAAATGGAACGAGTTAAAACCACTATGGATGCATTTATTTTGCGTAATGTTTTGATTGACTTCGGTTAAAACAGGAACAGAACAAAACAATTAGTACACAGATTTCCAAATTGATTGCTCTGTAATCTCCAGTACCTATTCAGACTGTAGTGCGGATTTTTCCTAGTTGGCGGTAGTAACTTAAAAATAATTTGTAATATATGTTTATATAAAACATGAAATTTAAAATTTACTCAACATTGTGCTACTTTACTTGTATAATTTAATTTGTTGTTGCTTCTTTTTTTTACATTTTCAAAGAAATTTTTGAAGCTTTTATAGTCATGTTATGTACAAATAAAAATAAAAGTAATTTATTTATAGAAGTCTTATATAATCAAAATCACATTGTACTAAAAATTGCGGTAAATTTTAAATCCAAGCAGAACACGAAAAAAAACATTTTTAATTAATTATAAGCTATTTGTTTGAAAACTTCTGTTCTTCTTTAAATTGAAGTGTAGTTTATCACAAACTATTAGTATCGAGCTAAATGTATGATTTAATGCTTGAAAAAAAAAAAATATAATAAAAACATACATTTTAAGACTGATTATAAAATTTCCCGGGATCCCGGGAATTCCAATTGAAAATACAGCATTTTGAACATTTTTTCAAAGAAATTGTTAATAAATAGAAACCTTTTGGAAACATGCCTAATTTGTGTTTTAAATTAACTATAGAAAATTATTCACTTTCTTTTTATTAAAATTTACTCAAATATTCACAAAGCCGTGATGGTGTTGTTCAAAAGCCAAGGAAGTTGTCTTATTCCAAAATTTACAAACTTACGGCCCGATCCTGCAACAATCTGGTTGTAAAAATAGTAGGGCGTCCAAATTTCCCGGGTTTTGAATTTCCCGGGAAACGGGAAAAATATTTTTGGAATCCCGGGAATTCCCGGGATCCCGGAAATTTCTGAAACTGTAATAAAATCAATGTTTTCATTATATTTTTAATGTTTTTCAAGCTTAAAATCATAGAATTAGCTCGATAATATTTATTGGTGATAATCTACACTTCAATCTAAACAAGGACGACAGTTTTTAAATAGCTTAAATGAAATTAAAATAAGTTTTTTTGTTCATTGTTGTGCTTTGGATTTTAAATGAACTACAATGTGATTCAAATTAAATAAGTCTTATATTTTTCTTTTTTATATGACTTGACCACAAAAGCTTGAAAAATTTCCTTAAAAATAAAAGGCGACAACAAATAAAATGAAACCAGTCAATGTACAATTTTTGATAAGTTTTTAATTTCATGTTTTATACAATAAAAGTTTATGCAAAAAGTGGCAAAAAGGAGATTTTTTCAGCACGAGTCTTACATTTATCGAATAAAACTCGATTACTTTTTCAAAATGTCATATGCACATAGGAAACTCTTGGCGCATTGATTCTTTTGAAAAGGTAATCTAGAAATACGACAAGTGCTGAAAAAACAAGTTTTACAACAAGTTGCTAATAACATTTTTTGCAATCCCGAATAAACATCCATGTGTTAAATAAATTCACCGCTAAAAAAAAAACAAAAAAAATACTTATTGATACTTATACTAAAAGTTCAACTTTCACAAAAAAAAAACTTGCGCAAAAACATATTTTACAAATTATTTATAAGTACTACCGCCAACTAGAAAAAAACCAGTAATACAGTCCGAATAGGTAAAAAGGTTTTAAAGCAATAAATGTGTTCTGTGAAATTGTTTTGTTCTGTTCCTGTTTTAACCATAGTCATTCAAAACATCATGCAAAAAAGGATAAATACCTGTCTTAATTCATTTCATTTGTCCTGATTTGCCCCACATGCCGGTGTTTGATGAAAAATATTTTGATTTGATTTTTTTTCCAAATTTTTAATCATAAATATACGTAGCTATCTCAATATTTTAAAAGTATATAAAATCAATTAAGAAATATTTAAAGATCGGTAAACTAAAATTTTAACAGTTTTCCCTAATAAACCAAATTAATGCTGATATATGCCAAATACAAATTATATTGCTTTAAAATTGTTATCGATTATGAGGTATTCAACTGTTCATATATTTCCACAACCGAATCTGAATTTCCAGACCAAAATTTGTTTTTTTTTTTAATTTCGGGAATTCCCGGGACAAATTATAAAAAAAATCCCGGGATTCGGGAATTCCCGGTTTTGGGAAAATCCCGGGAATTTTATCCCGGGAATTCCCGGGATGGACGCACTAAAAAATAGTAAGTAAATACGGTGCATTTTTGTCGCTCTTCATATGAAAGTAGTTTCATTCTTGTCGTCAGGGGTGTGTTTGATGGGCTTGAGCTAGGTAGATGCGCATTTGGCTGAGGGCGCCTACAGTGCATACATGATTTTTAGGGCGCTGACAGTCACTAACTGATATGTGAGGCGCTTATAGTGGAAACGTATTTTTAAACTTAAAAATAAAACAAAATCCTAAAGTACCTAAACATACACATGGTTCTTGATGGTTAAACAAAGCGTAGATTAAATTAAAAATTTAAAAAAAATATGGTAAATTTACCTATTTTAACAAAGTAGTACTTATATAACTTAAGATTAATTTTTGGGATTAAAGATTACTACTTTTGCATAAATTTTATTTTTTGGTACGATTTCTGCTGATATTTTTTTTCTGTGATTTTGAATCAATATTATTAGAAATTAAAAAAAGTTTTGTCGCAAAAAGAACGATACACGCCTGTGAATCCGTTGCCGAAACCGCAAGGTTTAAGAGGGCTAGATTATAAGGTGTTACGTCGATTCCGCATTATCAGAAATAAAAGTTATTTTATTTTTTTGATAATAAAAACTGACTCTCGCGTATTCAATCCAGAAGTCAGAATTATATATTAACAGGGTATCCAGATCCACGGTAAATTTCGGAGAACAAATCTAAGATAAAAGTGAATATTTTTTATCGATTTTAACGTATATTTCTATGGAAAAATCACATGAAATTGATAGAAACACGTACATTCATATTTATCAAATTTGTCATGAACATGCCTTGAATGACTTGAACGGGACCATCCATAAACCACGTGGTCACTTTAGGAGGGTATGGTGATTGTCCACGATCCATACAAAAAAGTTTTTTTTTGTATGGACAATTGTCCACAAGGGGGGGGGGGGAGGGGATGCGATTTAGTATTACCTAAAGCGTCCAATTTCCCAGGGTTACAAAATTCCCGGGAAACGGTAAATTTTAAATTTATCCAAAATTGTTCTTATATTGGTTCTGGTTAATATTCTTCAACAAAATTGTATAAAATAGCAACTTAAATAATCAAATTAAGTGCGAGGGTCAATTGATGCCTTAACTGCTTGCAAAAACATTTTCAAGAAAATATATTGATATTCTAAATTTATAGACTATTTCTAAATTTACTAGTATTTTTTTTACAGTGATATTTTTCCAATCCAGTCTTTTGAAGGCTTCATGCTTCAAAACCATAACATTGCTATTGAATATGGCTCTGTGAACAGTTTGAGAGAATATGATAAAGAATAATATTGAGACGACGTTAAAATGAAATACAAAATAATGAAGAAAATATGGATTTGTTGGCAAATCTTTTTTCTTGAACAAATCTTACTTCTTTGAGCTCATGAATAAATAGATAAGCATTGAATTCACTTTAAAAATCAGCTTGTTCACTTGAAATATCATTTTCATAAAATCACCTTCTACATAATACGAAGTAGATTTTTTAATGATTCAGCTTAATAAATGATTTCGTCTAAAAGAATTTTCATAGCAATAAAAGTAGTTCAGTTCATATTAAACCTCTTACGCCCTTGTTAGCTCAAGTTTTTTTTCTTGATATTAAACTGTTAACACTTTTTAACAAATTTACCAATTTTTTTTTTTGAATAACCCTCTCTGAGACATCAATTGATATTTTTTTCAATTTTCATCCAATTTGGCCATGGTAAACAAAACCGTAAAAAAACATAATTTGATCTTGGCAGAACAGGATACCTAAGTTTCAAATGATATAACAACAATTTTTGTTTAAAAAATTAACCAGAATTATAATAGTTAATTTTCATTTCATAATATCGTAATTATTGTTGCTCAACGAATAAACAAGATCCCAGTTGTGAAAGCTTCAGAAACTAATATTTTTTGAAATATTTATACTTTGATATGAAATTTTCAGGCGAACTGAATGGTTATAAGAACAATAAATTGAAATAAATAAAATAAAATTGAGTTTTTCATTACTATTTTTTTGAATATTTAAAAAAATGTGCCAAAAAGTTAAGAAAATTATGAAACTATATTATGCGCAATTATCGTTACTTTTAACGGCATTGCTTTATTGAGACAAGAAATTGATATCAATTTTTTTTAATTTCTTTAAAAAAATAAATATGAGCATTCAAAATGTCTCAGTTAACGCTTCCTATTGTGTAACTAAGCGAAATTCGCATATTTCAGCTAGTAACGAACAAATACTGATATTTTATTATGAGAACTTGTTCCGAAAATTGTTCTTAGAGATCTAATTGATAAAGTCTAGATTATACAAAGTGGAATCAAATTAGATAATTTATAAGAATATGTGCAATTTGCATAGATTATGTATATGTATTAGTATGTAACAAAAAGTACATTTTGGCGGGCATTCAGAGGTTTGTTCCGGTGGTCATACTGAGCTCAAATCCCAAATATGAGCTTGATTGGATGTAACAGGAGCTGGCGCTTTGCATTTGAATTTTAAATGGGATTTAACCCGTAAAAAGATTTTTTTTTTCAAAAATGCGCTTATTTTCAACATCACTGGCGTGTAGGCCCGATTCTTGCACATCTTTTGGTATATATAACATTGATATTTGGAGCACTCGGAGCTCGGTACAGACCTTCAAAGTTTGGCATTTTTTCGAAAAATCGATCCCAGCATAATCAAATGGTGTCTCGGACGCCGCGAGATGCGACGTATATCTTTTTTACGATTCAGTAGCCAAAGTGCTTAAAAAACATAATAAGCATATTGTTTCAATCAATTTTCAGTGACTTTCCAAAGAAAAATCTGATAAGATCGTTATAAAATTCTTAGATTCTTAGAAGAAGTTGCACTTGGGGCTAAATATTATATTTCAATTTACCCCTCAAAATTTCGGGAAATAGACTTTCTTACAAGGTGCAAAATATCAGACCTACCTTATTTATCTAGGAGAACTCTAAATAATCACACCGTGTACATAGTACACTGTATGACTTAATTAAAATCAAACTATGTTTCATTTCCCATATCAGTTCTCGATCTATAAAGTATACGAAATCACTTAGTAAAGTCCTCTACTAGAATAAAGTTGCCACATAGAGCGATTTGTTTTGAGTCCCTATCACTTCGAAAAAAACCTTAACCAGAAGCGAAGATCTCTTTCATCATAAAATAAAACAGCAATTAAAAAATAATATTAATGGTATTGCTTTCAAAAGTGTTCTTTTTATCAAAGCTTCGGGGTAAATGTTCCGAAAAACTCTACCCGTCAAAAATCATCCTCTGTTAGAGGATAAAAAGAGTAAGTCAGCCTACACAAGTCATCTGTTGGAAACATGTTAACAAAGCGATGCATAAGGTTTGCATGCCCTGTGAGGCTGTTGCTGCGAAGTGGTTGTTCAAGAATGCTACACCGTTAAATACAGTAAGCACAGAGTTAAAGGATGAATAGCACGTATTTACAATATGAAAGATGATAATGTTCTCATAAACATTGATGATCGTGCCGAAAAAAAAAACGCATTACGCAAATGAATGACGAATTAAATTTTGCGCACTTCCAAACAAATAAAAAATAAATCAATGCGATTGTGCTTTTAGAACGAGCTCCAACATTTTTACCAATTCGGAGTATCGATTCACCTGAAGGGTAGGCTTACTCCTTCAATATGAGAAAGTCATTTGAAATCATTGGTCCAAATTTGATACATTTTGGTGAGCGAGTTGGCTTCTCTCGCTCTTGGGGAAACATATAGTTGCGTGCGCACAACAACCAAAAATCATTTAGTGAAATAAAAAAAAACTTATGCATCGCAAGAGTGACAAAGCTAAATTTAAATAAAACAAAAAACAAACCATCGCGCAGCGATCGCGCATCGACTAAGCGACTTTGCGACTGACTGCGACAGCACTACCTTGGAACACTGAAATGTTTGGTTGACTTTCCAGAAAGAGTGCATATGACTTGAAAAAAAGAAAAGGGCGCTTAAAAATTGAGCCAAGAAATTGGTGAAACTTGGTGCAATTAAAAAATAAATAAATTTAAGCAAACAGCTAAGTAGATGTCATCTACTCAAATCTACCCATAAGCACACCCCTGTCAATTTTTTTTCAGCCATAAGGGCGCCTCCAGTCAAATTTTCATATTCAGAATTTCAATACATTTTTTTAAGTCGTAGGGGCGCCTCCAGTCAAATTTTCATATTCAGAATTTCAATACATTTTTTTAAGTCGTAGGGGCGCCTCCAGTCAAATTTTCATATTGAGAATTTCAATACATTTTTTTAAGTCGTGGGGGCGCCTCCAGTCAAATTTTCATATTGGGAATTTCTATACATTTTTTTAAGTCGTGAGGGCGCCTCCAGTAAAATTTTCATATTGAGAATTTCTATACATTTTTTTAAGTCGTAGGGGCGCCTCCAGTCAAATTTTCATATTGAGAATTTTAATACAATTTTTTAAATCCTAGGGGCGCCTTCAGACAAACTTAATTTTAAAATATCGCTCCTCGACTTGGCGACTTTGCGACTGACTGCGACAGCACTACCTTGGAACACTGAAATGTTTGGTTGACTTTCCAGAAAGAGTGCATATGACTTGAAAAAAAGAAAAGGGCGCTTAAAAATTGAGCCAAGAAATTGGTGAAACTTGGTGCAATTAAAAAATAAATAAATTTAAGCAAACAGCTAAGTAGATGTCATCTACTCAAATCTACCCATAAGCACACCCCTGTTCAATTTTTTTTCAGCCATAAGGGCGCCTCCAGTCAAATTTTCATATTCAGAATTTCAATACATTTTTTTAAGTCGTAGGGGCGCCTCCAGTCAAATTTTCATATTCAGAATTTCAATACATTTTTTTAAGTCGTAGGGGCGCCTCCAGTCAAATTTTCATATTGAGAATTTCAATACATTTTTTTAAGTCGTGGGGGCGCCTCCAGTCAAATTTTCATATTGGGAATTTCTATACATTTTTTTAAGTCGTGAGGGCGCCTCCAGTAAAATTTTCATATTGAGAATTTCTATACATTTTTTTAAGTCGTAGGGGCGCCTCCAGTCAAATTTTCATATTGAGAATTTTAATACAATTTTTTAAATCCTAGGGGCGCCTTCAGACAAACTTAATTTTAAAATATCGCTCCTCGACTTGGCGACTTTGCGACTGACTGCGACAGCACTACCTTGGAACACTGAAATGTTTGGTTGACTTTCCAGAAAGAGTGCATATGACTTGAAAAAAAGAAAAGGGCGCTTAAAAATTGAGCCAAGAAATTGGTGAAACTTGGTGCAATTAAAAAATAAATAAATTTAAGCAAACAGCTAAGTAGATGTCATCTACTCAAATCTACCCATAAGCACACCCCTGTTCAATTTTTTTTCAGCCATAAGGGCGCCTCCAGTCAAATTTTCATATTCAGAATTTCAATACATTTTTTTAAGTCGTAGGGGCGCCTCCAGTCAAATTTTCATATTCAGAATTTCAATACATTTTTTTAAGTCGTAGGGGCGCCTCCAGTCAAATTTTCATATTGAGAATTTCAATACATTTTTTTAAGTCGTGGGGGCGCCTCCAGTCAAATTTTCATATTGGGAATTTCTATACATTTTTTTAAGTCGTGAGGGCGCCTCCAGTAAAATTTTCATATTGAGAATTTCTATACATTTTTTTAAGTCGTAGGGGCGCCTCCAGTCAAATTTTCATATTGAGAATTTTAATACAATTTTTTTAAATCCTAGGGGCGCCTTCAGACAAACTTAATTTAAAAATATCGCTCCTCGACTTGGCGACTTTGCGACTGACTGCGACAGCACTACCTTGGAACACTGAAATGTTTGGTTGACTTTCCAGAAAGAGTGCATATGACTTGAAAAAAAGAAAAGGGCGCTTCAAAATTGAGCCAAGAAATTGGTGAAACTTGGTGCAATTAAAAAATAAATAAATTTAAGCAAACAGCTAAGTAGATGTCATCTACTCAAATCTACCCATAAGCACACCCCTGTTCAATTTTTTTTCAGCCATAAGGGCGCCTCCAGTCAAATTTTCATATTCAGAATTTCAATACATTTTTTTAAGTCGTAGGGGCGCCTCCAGTCAAATTTTCATATTCAGAATTTCAATACATTTTTTTAAGTCGTAGGGGCGCCTCCAGTCAAATTTTCATATTGAGAATTTCAATACATTTTTTTAAGTCGTGGGGGCGCCTCCAGTCAAATTTTCATATTGGGAATTTCTATACATTTTTTTAAGTCGTGAGGGCGCCTCCAGTAAAATTTTCATATTGAGAATTTCTATACATTTTTTTAAGTCGTAGGGGCGCCTCCAGTCAAATTTTCATATTGAGAATTTTAATACAATTTTTTAAATCCTAGGGGCGCCTTCAGACAAACTTAATTTTAAAATATCGCTCCTCGACTTGGCGACTTTGCGACTGACTGCGACAGCACTACCTTGGAACACTGAAATGTTTGGTTGACTTTCCAGAAAGAGTGCATATGACTTGAAAAAAAGAAAAGGGCGCTTAAAAATTGAGCCAAGAAATTGGTGAAACTTGGTGCAATTAAAAAATAAATAAATTTAAGCAAACAGCTAAGTAGATGTCATCTACTCAAATCTACCCATAAGCACACCCCTGTTCAATTTTTTTTCAGCCATAAGGGCGCCTCCAGTCAAATTTTCATATTCAGAATTTCAATACATTTTTTTAAGTCGTAGGGGCGCCTCCAGTCAAATTTTCATATTCAGAATTTCAATACATTTTTTTAAGTCGTAGGGGCGCCTCCAGTCAAATTTTCATATTGAGAATTTCAATACATTTTTTTAAGTCGTGGGGGCGCCTCCAGTCAAATTTTCATATTGGGAATTTCTATACATTTTTTTAAGTCGTGAGGGCGCCTCCAGTAAAATTTTCATATTGAGAATTTCTATACATTTTTTTAAGTCGTAGGGGCGCCTCCAGTCAAATTTTCATATTGAGAATTTTAATACAATTTTTTAAATCCTAGGGGCGCCTTCAGACAAACTTAATTTAAAAATATCGCTCCTCGACTTGGCGACTTTGCGACTGACTGCGACAGCACTACCTTGGAACACTGAAATGTTTGGTTGACTTTCCAGAAAGAGTGCATATGACTTGAAAAAAAGAAAAGGGCGCTTCAAAATTGAGCCAAGAAATTGGTGAAACTTGGTGCAATTAAAAAATAAATAAATTTAAGCAAACAGCTAAGTAGATGTCATCTACTCAAATCTACCCATAAGCACACCCCTGTTCAATTTTTTTTCAGCCATAAGGGCGCCTCCAGTCAAATTTTCATATTCAGAATTTCAATACATTTTTTTAAGTCGTAGGGGCGCCTCCAGTCAAATTTTCATATTGAGAATTTCAATACATTTTTTTAAGTCGTGGGGGCGCCTCCAGTCAAATTTTCATATTGGGAATTTCTATACATTTTTTTAAGTCGTGAGGGCGCCTCCAGTAAAATTTTCATATTGAGAATTTCTATACATTTTTTTAAGTCGTAGGGGCGCCTCCAGTCAAATTTTCATATTGAGAATTTCTATACATTTTTTTAAGTCGTAGGGGCGCCTCCAGTCAAATTTTCATATTGAGAATTTCAATACATTTTTTTAAGTCGTGGGGGCGCCTCCAGTCAAATTTTCATATTGGGAATTTCTATACATTTTTTTAAGTCGTGAGGGCGCCTCCAGTCAAATTTTCATATTCAGAATTTCTATACATTTTTTTAAGTCGTAGGGGCGCCTCCAGTCAAATTTTCATATTGAGAATTTCTATACATTTTTTTAAGTCGTGGGGGCGCCTCCAGTCAAATTTTCATATTGGGAATTTCTATACATTTTTTTAAGTCGTAGGGGCGCCTCCAGTCAAATTTTCATATTCAGAATTTCTATACATTTTTTTAAGTCGTAGGGGCGCCTCCAGTCAAATTTTCATATTGAGAATTTCTATACATTTTTTTAAGTCGTGGGGGCGCCTCCAGTCAAATTTTCATATTGGGAATTTCTATACATTTTTTTAAGTCGTGAGGGCGCCTCCAGTAAAATTTTCATATTGAGAATTTCTATACATTTTTTTAAGTCGTAGGGGCGCCTCCAGTCAAATTTTCATATTGAGAATTTTAATACAATTTTTTAAATCCTAGGGGCGCCTTCAGGCAAACTTAATTTTAAAATATCGCTCCTCGACTTGGCGACTTTGCGACTGACTGCGACAGCACTACCTTGGAACACTGAAATGTTTGGTTGACTTTCCAGAAAGAGTGCATATGACTTGAAAAAAAGAAAAGGGCGCTTAAAAATTGAGCCAAGAAATTGGTGAAACTTGGTGCAATTAAAAAATAAATAAATTTAAGCAAACAGCTAAGTAGATGTCATCTACTCAAATCTACCCATAAGCACACCCCTGTTCAATTTTTTTTCAGCCATAAGGGCGCCTCCAGTCAAATTTTCATATTCAGAATTTCAATACATTTTTTTAAGTCGTAGGGGCGCCTCCAGTCAAATTTTCATATTCAGAATTTCAATACATTTTTTTAAGTCGTGAGGGCGCCTCCAGTCAAATTTTCATATTGGGAATTTCAATACATTTTTTTAAGTCGTGAGGGCGCCTCCAGTAAAATTTTCATATTGAGAATTTCTATACATTTTTTTAAGTCGTAGGGGCGCCTCCAGTCAAATTTTCATATTGAGAATTTCTATACATTTTTTTAAGTCGTAGGGGCGCCTCCAGTCAAATTTTCATATTGGGAATTTCAATACATTTTTTTAAGTCGTGAGGGCGCCTCCAGTAAAATTTTCATATTGAGAATTTCTATACATTTTTTTAAGTCGTAGGGGCGCCTCCAGTCAAATTTTCATATTGAGAATTTCTATACATTTTTTTAAGTCGTGGGGGCGCCTCCAGTCAAATTTTCATATTGGGAATTTCTATACATTTTTTTAAGTCGTGAGGGCGCCTCCAGTAAAATTTTCATATTGAGAATTTCTATACATTTTTTTAAGTCGTAGGGGCGCCTCCAGTCAAATTTTCATATTGAGAATTTTAATACAATTTTTTAAATCCTAGGGGCGCCTTCAGACAAACTTAATTTTAAAATATCGCTCCTCGACTTGGCGACTTTGCGACTGACTGCGACAGCACTACCTTGGAACACTGAAATGTTTGGTTGACTTTCCAGAAAGAGTGCATATGACTTGAAAAAAAGAAAAGGGCGCTTCAAAATTGAGCCAAGAAATTGGTGAAACTTGGTGCAATTAAAAAATAAATAAATTTAAGCAAACAGCTAAGTAGATGTCATCTACTCAAATCTACCCATAAGCACACCCCTGCTTGTCGTGCTATCTTGTCACTTCCTGAAAATTGATGTAAGTGCGACAACTAGCCAAAGGGATTTCAGGTCAGAACGCGTTTGACGCACGTACAAGTTAGACTACCGTAAACATTTGTAATTATAACTCGAGACTACAGCAACCAACTTCAACCAAACTTCGGGACAATGCACATAATGGTCAACCAATCCAAACGTGTTTGTTATTGTTTACATTGCGTGCTTTCGTTTTTGTTTATCAAGGTCAAACATTAAAACGCATTTTTCTCGAAACGCCGAAATGGCGGGTGCGACAAGGTAGCACGACGATGTCGATATACTCTTATCTGGTTGAATGAGGTCAATATTAGAATTTAAAAAAATATTTTATTGTTGGTCCACGAACAAAAAAAAAGATGTTCAATTCAAATTCTGAATATTTAGTTATTACAAGCCTAACCCGACAAACTTCGTCTTGTCTTTTATTTTCTTGACGTTTTTTAGCTTGTTTGCTTATTCAGCCTCCTCTGATCAAAATTTGATTTTACGTAAATTTTCCCATACAATCTGGAGATGCTCCGAAATCGGTCCCAGAGTGGCCAAAGTGGCATTTTTTTAGCATATAAACCTTCCTTGGGCTTACACGAACCCAACGCAACAAAGAGCACCTCAATCCGACGCTCCGTATTAAACAGATTCGCGTTCGAACAAAACCGTCGTAATTTTTTATATTTATATATAAGATAAGATATATTTTTTTTTTCGCTTCACATAGGGGAATTATACCTTTTCTCAGCCTATTTCTATTATCGGCCTATCAGCACTTTGATCTTGAATTACAGCTTTAATAAAGTGTGTTTGATTGTTCTTAAGTAATAAATAGCTCAAATAAAAGTGAGCAAGCAACTCTCCATTGTTGGTGTGCCTGAAAATGTTGATTAAATAGCGGAAAACTGCAAAAGTGATGAGAATTGGTCGAACGGCTTAGACTGATTAAAATGGGTATATTTCCCCTACAAGAAAAAAATCGTTAGTTTGAGAAAAAAAATGTTCTTTAAGAAGCTATGTAGTACGAATCCCATGTCTTACTCTGTTGACTCTCTGACTTTCCCCTTAGCATACATATCTATTTGCAGACTAGGCTACCAGTCAGCTAACGCGTTGCCTTTTCTCTACTAGCTAGTGACCAGTTTTGCTTTGACAATGCGTGTTCACGTGTGCGTTTCTAGGTTAGGAAAACTAGGTCCAGAAACAAAAAAAAAATGTTCGACTTGAATGCGCGTGCGGCTGCAGTCCCCGATGTTTGCTATTGCCCGCTCTCTGTACCTGTCCGTGTCCCCCGCCCTCTGTGACTTTCTCTGTGTCTGTCCGTCTTTCCTGAGGCCGCGCGCGCCTGCTGCAGTTCCCTGAACCCACCTCCCCCTATGTTGTTGTTGTTGTTCTCTCTATTATTCGTGTTCTACTCTCCAAATCTCTAGGTTCCTGGTCAGCGTCAACTAGCCCTGCCCGTTCGCCATCACCCAGTCGTTTCGGTGTACATAGTAGTGCCCAACATCGTAGTAAAAAAGAACGTCCCAAAAACCACCCGGCCCACCAACCGTACGACACGACGATCCTCTGCGAGCGGTCCCGATCGCCGAGTCCTGCCAGCCTGCTCCAAGAGCTGCGGGACCGGGATCACACGCGGCGGAAGTATAGGAATGGAATGGGTACTGGACATCTTACTTTCTGTACACTACTTGCCTACTTCTTCAAGTGCCTCTGTCTACCTCTCTAGCAAAAACACTCTTACACCCCCTTCTATAGCTGACACTTGACATGAACCCTTTTTCTATGTTTTGTGTATCAACTTCCGACTCATTTCCTCTCAACTCATCAATGTTCATCTCGATGTTTACCTTTCGTTTCCCACTCTATCCTATGGTTGCCCTATGGTTATCGTCTCGTTTCGTGTATTCTTCGGTTCCTCGCGATCATCTCGTTCTGCCGTACATCGCATGACTTCCCCAAAAAGTGTAACACATAATCACACTACTCTGTACTGTTGTGTACAAACCCACCATCAGAAACATTGTAACTGTCTGATTCTACACGGACTCTGTGTCTGAACCAGCTATACCGTTCACTGTTTGTGTGTTCGTTTTAAGCCGCGTGATCCAAGGTCGACTCACAACCACACAATCTCATTCACTTTGTTTCCATTCCATTGTATGCGCTTTATCGTCGGCACACCTGACGTCTAGGTCCACCAGGTCACGTCCAGCACAGCTACCCGGTGTTGGTAACCCGTCGCCAAGGCCAGGGTCGCCGTTTGCCACCGACCCCGTGCAAACCGTCGACGCTCCAGCTGCAGCAGACCAACATCAACTTCCCCAAGCTGAACGCCAGCCCCACCCACGTAAGTATCCCCCAGCCTCCTAACCCCTCAATCCCCCAATACTAACAATCCCACCCTTCAGACGCTTCACTCGGCCCACACGACGCCGCACAGTGTTCACTCGTTGCCACCGTCGCGGGAGTTCCTACGCGAGCACCACCAGCATCACCACCTGCACGGCGGCGGAGGTCCTCGGGAGCATCATCACCATCACCAGCACCAGCACCGGGATCTGTACTACCGGGAGAGGGACCGCGAGCGGGACCGGGAACGCTACCGCAGCAGTCGCAGCGAACGCATTACGGATGCGTACGGCGGTGGGGGTAGTGTCGTTGGGGCGCCCCATGCGACGCCGACGCCGCCGCCGTCGCTGCACTACGAGTTTCGCGACCGGGAGCGCGAGCTGTACGAGCGCGAGCGGGAGATTGAGCGCGAGTTCGAGCGGGAGTATGAGCGGTGAGTAAGAGAAAACATGTTTTGTCTTCTTCACTGAGGAAAGCTATAAAATCAATTGGGGAATGAACTTTTTAATTCATATCGACCCAGAATCAAATTTTAACCAAACTTTATGTTATCGCGAAATCGCGATAGCTCGTAATGGTTACAAACAAACCACTTATGATTAAATTTTTTGTTGTAATTCTGCAACTTTGTAGAACATTGTTACACTCTTAAAAAAAAACAGTCAGCGAACGTAAACACAAAGCCGAAACGAACGAAAAATGAGAACCACTCAAGCAGCCGACCGAACGAGACAGCGTGCTCTTTCTCTTTCTCTCGTTTTCGTCTCTCTCTTCCTTGTGTTTGCTGCGTGGTGGCAGAAGTCATTTGAATGCGATCATGAGCGAGATGGTCGGAATCGCGGTAGAATGTCAAATGACCGTTCTCTGAGCGAATGTTTTTTTTTTCTAGAGGGAGGTCAATGACTGTTTGAGTGACTTTGCGTTTGTGTGTTAAACGACCGAAAGTAGAATGTCAAAATAAGGTGGCCGTGGTGAAGACGATTGATGTATTCTGTCACCTATCATAAACAAAGTCAATGATTCGCAAGCTAATTTAATTTTTAAAATACCTTAGCCTGTATAAATTTTGAAAAAGCTCATTGTTTTCAAATGTTTACAACGAATTTCAGATAAAAAAAATCGAAAGGATGACAAAATTCTACGTATGTCGGTTCATATGTTTCTGAGACATCGGTATTTAAAACTAAGGTGTTGTTCGGTTTACACTAAAAGATTTCATATAAACGAAATAATAAATCTTAGACAAATTTATAGAACAGTTTCTCAGCTGAAATACAAAAACGGGTGATCATTGCACTATTTTAAATAGTCGAAATTTTTTTTAGGTCAAGTGAATTTCCTGTTTGTGCCTGACATAACAGGATATCGCAGCCAAATAAAATTACAAATACAACAAGGGTGGTGTTAAATCCCGAGCTTAAAATTTTGAAAAAAAAATTATTTTAAATATTGATTTGCAGTTTATCCCTCTACATCCCAATGAAAAAAATTACAATTATAAAGTTATTTTTATGATTTTCTAATACGCGGTGTATTTTGGGAGAACATTAAAAGAAAAAAATCAGCAAGTCTGAGATTTGGCAACATGAAAGAAGGGTATACCGAAATATTTCGTAGGGGATTAAAAGATTATTTTTGGGGAATTTCAAAATTATTTTTCGATTTTATGGGACATTTCTTCAGAAAAGTCGCTCATGTTTAAATCCATCAAATGTCTTATGAATATGCCGCCCTCAAAAAAGTTGGAACTATAAATTCCATTCTCGGGAATAACTCAAGCAATCGAGACCATTATGTTTTCTAGTGATTTGTAAGGATGTCTAGATGATCCTAGAACCAGTGTTGGAATTCGAACGAGAAGAAGTAAAGCATTGCTCGCTCGCAGGCGAGGGAGAGAACTTGTAGTACTTTTCTCTTCTCGCTCGCGCTCGCATTTTCGTTCGCATTCTCGTTCCGGCCGCGAGCGCTCGCGAGCGCCTCATACTACCCGTTCGTCTCAAACAATGCCAACTCAAACTCTTAAAAAAAAAATCAAAATTTGGTAAGAGTTACTAATGTTTTCTTATTTTGATAGTTGTTAATCTGTTGCTATGAATAAGATTTTGTTTCTGGGAAATCTAAATAGGATTTGCTACTGTATTAAAATGTGTTTTTGACAGTTAAAAAAAATCTTTTTCAAAAATACATTGCAATGCCACAAAAACTCGTCTTTCAAACACTTTTGATCATAAGTTTGCATTTCAAGTCCAGTACTACAACACATTTAAAAAAATTAAGTTTATAGAAATCACAAAGTCTTTGCAATGAAAATGAAAAAAATGGGTAAAAAACCTTTAAATTTATTGGCATTTCCATTCGAATTTCTAATGAAATGAAATCTTTAAAGTTGGTTTTCTAGTGAATTAAAACTGAAAATAGACTTAGCGGCTCAACTTTTTTTTATTAAATAAATTCTATCAATGTCAACCCGTTTTACGTAGCAGATCATTGAAACAAATTTAAACTGTTCAAATTTTTAAATTTCTTATTTTAAATATTCTGAAATTTAGAATGTTAAAAAATTTATTGACAAAAAATTTCATTATAAATACTAAGGGGTACCAGCAGGTTGATCTCAACGAATAGGTACCTGTCCAAAAGAAGGTTGAGAACTGCTGAAGTAGGCTATGGCCCGTTCCACCCTTAATTCAACAAATTGTTAAAAAGTAATTTCGCAAAAGCTATGAAAAAAGGCGAAAAGAATGCAACTGAGAGAGTTGAAATTGATGAAGTATTACGGAAATACAAGCTATTTAATCATTTTTTATGGTATTTGGGCAGTAATGTGTGTTTGTCATTGCCATGTTTTAAACATTTTAGTGTCATTATTTTAGAAAAAACAAATCTTTTTTTTTGCAAATCAAAAGAAAAAAATTTAGGGCTTGATTCTAAAATATTTATAGGATGCATATTTGGAAAACAATTTAAAACAATGAAATACTTATTATCAAATAATATTTATAAAAGTGTGCATAAAAACGGATTTTTTTCCTCAAAATAACTTCCAACTTTGCCAAAGATGCCAAATCGATCAGAAATAACCATCTTAAGATACAGATTTTCGAATTTTCCAATGGCCATTCTGTATCACTAGCCCGCAAAATCGCTAAAAAAAAATAAATGCAAAATGGCATTTTTGACGAAGTTAGTGCATGCACAGTAAATTGTTTTGTAAATGTGGAAGGTGTAATTTTGGAAGGTTGAATATAACCTCTTTCATGATGTAATTTTACCTCAATTTAGACTGAAAACGCGACATTACAACAGAAAACTGGTTAAATTACACAGAAAAAAAAAGTTGAATTTTGGAATGTTGAAAATTTGGTAGGTTGAATATTACCTCTTTATTTGTGTAATATTACATAAAAAATGTGTAAAAATGTGAACCTGATGAATATTCATCAAAAACTGATGAAAATTCATCATTTTCTGTGTTAAAATTTATCATTTATTTTGCCACAAAATCTGTCACCATTTCCTGATGAATATTACCATCATTTTTTTTCTGTGTATACATTTTCAGAGGTAAAATTACACATTTTTTGTGACATAAAAGATGTACCCCTTCCCAGATTTAATATTACCATGATTTTTTTTTTCTTTGTGGATAAACTTTTATCCAAATAAAAAAAATACCAAAATGGTGGTTTGAAAAAACTTTGAAAATCACTCACATTTTCAACATTTTGAAATGAATTATTTGTTAATTATTTTTATTGAATCATAAAAAAATTAGGCATGTTGGCTTTAGAAAGTTGTTGTGTTGGGAGAATTTTGATGTGAAAACGTATGTAAAAAAACCACTTTCTATTGTATTAATTTTGTAGTATAAAGATTCAAATAAAAATCAAGCTTCCTTAAATTGTTTTAGATACAATTTATAAATATTCAAAATCATGTTGATCCAAAGTCACTCAAGGTGAACGATGTTTTGTATAATACCTTTTTCCTCAAATTTATTTTTTGATTAATTCAGGTGTACACACTTTCTAATCTATTTTCCTTTCTTCCTTCTCCCCCACAGCATGGAACACCACGTGCCCCTGTCCTACGAGCAAGCGCTTGCCATGGGCCGTTCCGGGGGTCGCGTACTCCCGTCGCCCATCCTGAACGGGTACAAACCCAAAGGGGGCGGCGGTGGCGGTGGCGGCAGCGCCATCGGGCTCCACTCGTCCCGGCACTCGGACTCGGACGACGAAGACTGGTGCTAGCACAGGGTGAGACGTCGCCAATGCGAACAGCGAAAGCACCACCGCGAGCAAATCTGGGTTTAATCTGCCATGGTTTGAACCCGAGATTAACTAGAACAAAAAAAAAGTATAAGATTTCCTGCATTTTCTCGTGCGTAAAGCCTTAGTTAGGAGCGAATAGCGAGTTGCCAGATTAAACTAATTTCCTTCCGAGGACATGTAAACAAAAAAGCCAGATTACTAGAACAGAAAATCGTTGCCGAGAAAATGAACAAACAGAACCTGCCTTTAAAGCCACACAAAAAATGAGAACAAATAAGAAAACATAACTAGACACTCGAACACAAAACAAAAAACAATTCTACTGAAATCGACGGTAAACCTAAACTAACGCGCGAACGTTGAATAGCAAAATAGAGGAGATCCTTTGTATAGTTACTAACTTTCCAAGTATTTACCACAATGACTAGTCAAACGGGCGCAATTGTAAATAGTAAACATAAAGTTTTTCAAGGAAAAAAAAATACTCAAATCAACTTGCATCACACAATCTTACCGAATATTTTCTCACACTCTGTAAGTCCAATCTTTCAAACTGTTCAGCAGGGTTGCTTTTTCACCGCACTTAATCCGCTCATCAGCACACTTAAACTGGAAACTTATCAAACGAACAAAAATATAGATAAAACAAGACTGAATTTCAACAAAAAAAAATAATAACAAAAAAAAATAATGGGCAACTACTGAAAGAAACAGCGAGCGTTTGTAGATACACCAGAAATGAAGGGGAAAACTAAAAACAGGTAGAAACTTTTTTTGAGGAATTCTAGAACGAACTTTGAACACCGCCGATGCATATTTGAGGAAGCAGGGACGATTTACATTGCCTAGGTTCATAGTTAGATTGTTATAATTTTCAACTTTCTCGTTGCAATACGAGAAAGGTTGCCAAAAAGATGTAGTGTTGATTTTATTCTGGTGATTTTTATTCACAGAAAAGTAAACTAGACTAGCTAGAGTGGAAACTGAACAGTTTGAATGAACACGAAACCGAGTAGACTTTTTATACATGAAAGAAGAAAAAAACGTATTTATATGGGCGACTTAGGATTTTTGCTCGAATTAGTTATTGAACAGACTTAGGAAATTTAAGAGGAAGATTTAACAGGGGGAGAAACCACCAGTACCAACTTGCAATACGAGTAGCGACCATACAATGCACAATACACAAACACACACACACAGGCACGCAATCAAATTTTGGACGACACTTTGCTTGTAGATCTTGTTGCAGCTGCAGAATATCAATGACACAAACAAAAAGCACCCTGCTGAGCGGTTTATTGAATTATATTAAATTTATGAAAAATGTGACACGTTTACTGAATTAAAAAAAACAATTATTACAAAAAAAATTAGAACACAGTAATTTCAGTAATATTCACAGCATTAAAAAAGAAATCTGAAATAATAAAAAACTTCATAAGAGAATGTGGATTCCTTTTTTGTTGCTTGTTCTAAAGACTTTTTAAAATATGAACTTACATGAATTTTACCATATTAAATCAATTTTTTTTAACATTTCCAAATTCTCTGATGTTATATTTTCAAATTTAAGATCGGAAACAGACATAGCAAACAATCTTATACCTTTTTATGTTCTTAGATATTTTGCTAACTTTTCGCAGAAGCATAATTGGAATTATATTTTTTTAAGCACATACTTAAAAATACTTAAAAATTGTAATTTCCTACGGGTATCAACAAACAAGATATTTTGTATGGATTTTAACTTCATTTGAGTTTATAAATAGTTGAATTTAACGATTAAATTAGGCCTATGCAAATATTTTTCAAAGTTTATGTCGCCGACACCCCATAAAAACTTCAAAATTTTTAATGGAAATAGAAATCTTAACAACTGAAATCGTTTCGAAATGTGTTTCTCTGCGTTGAGAAACATAATAATCATGTTTGAGTATTTTTAAAAATATTTAGAATTTACGTAAACTTCCACTTACAGTACTTTTTAAATGTTTTTTTTTTTTTTGGCGAAAAACAAAATGTTTTTCAATACATAGAAATTTGGAAAACTTATGATTGCAAAACAACTGGACTGGTGTAAAATGCACTTTAAAACACTTTTTCATTCAAATGTTTAAATCATGTCTTGTAATTTCAATATGTTTTATGATCACTATCCAAAGTACATTCAAAACTCTAATGTCGCGAAATCGATACAAATATTTAGCGTCGTGATTTGAAAAAATCCGCCATATTGTAAAAAATTGGGTATTTTTTATTTAAAATTCTTATGTTGTTAGAACTAGAGGGTCCAGTTTCCTGTCCCGGGATTTCCCAAAAAAATATATCTTGATTCCCGGGAAATTTGTAAATTCCCGGGAATTCCCGAAATTCAAGCGAAAGTACACCCAAACTTACGATTCGAGAGAATCGTTCCCTCAACATTTATTGAGAGCTCAGCGCCAAAATCGAGAGAATAATGCTACCAACGCACACCACCATAACAAATGAGTTCATTCGTTAATTGAAACAATAAATCTCCAACAAGTGTCATACATTGACATCTGACCACTCCTTGTTCACCAAGCTGTGGTGGCCGAGGCAGTTAAGTCATTGGTCTAGTCTGTCAAAGGTCTCTGGTTCGATTCCCGTAGTCGATACTTTTGGTTTTTGTTTTGACGGATGAACTTTTTTTTGCAAATGAACCTCAAGAGAATATTTTTTTCGCCCATCTCGAGCTGTGTTCTCTGTGTCCGTAAATGTTACCACTCTTCTCTCGTCTCGAGGCTATTATTCTCTCGGATTAGCGCTGCCCAGTTTTGGGTGTATACGTTTTCAATTTATAAAAACTAGGGGAACAGCATTTAATTCCAGCGTTCCCTTAATGTTGGCAGGTCAGAACTTTGTCATTCAATTAAAGCTAATTAAAAGCGTTTTCAACTGAAATTGAGTGATAAATAGCTCAATAAGAAGTGAGTATTCAGCAAATTGGATGGAGTTAGGAGCGAGTGCTTAACCTGCCAAACAGACGAGAATTTCCCCTATATAAAAACTCTTATTGAACTTATAAGGTCGTGCGAAAATTTCATGACAAGGTTTTATTTAGATAATATTAATTTCTAAACATTTGCAACTAGGAATAGATCTTTTTTATTTGATAGGCAACAAATATTACGATATTATGGAATGAAAATAAACTATTATAATTTAAACGAAAATTGTTGTTATATCATTTCAAATTAAGATACTCCGTTATTGCCAAGATCAAAATTTATTTTTTTTACGTTTTTGTTTACCATGACCAAATTGGATAAAAATAGCCTTACATGAAAATTCTTCTAGCCAAAGTCATTAATTAAGCTAAAACATTAAAAAATATTCTTCGTAGCATAAAGAAGGTGCCCAAAAAATGCTAACATATTTCATAACTCGCTCCAAATATTTGAAAACTTTGAGTTGTGATTCCATAAAAATGGTATATCAAATAAAAAGCAGACTTTCATGGTAAATTCAATGCTTATCTATTTAAGGGGTTACATACATGTAGAAAATCTCAAAATTTCATATTACGGCAAAATTGTTAATTCACTAAAAAGATGATTTCCAATCACTCTTGATAGTTTCATAAAGATATTTCATGATTCAAGTGAGTAACAAACGATTTAAGTTTGAAATTTTGCTATGCGCAAAGCTAACTGTCAAACTTTGTGAGCGTTTTTCTCTAAACACAGAGTTGATTTATGGGTGCCACGATATCTCGAGATGGTATGGACCAAATTGGCTGAAATTTGAGATGAAGACTTGCAAGACATATCCCGTGTGCATGACGAAGCCCGATTTTTAAATTTTGCTTTTTAAAAAAATACAAAAATCAAAAACTGACGATTATTGATATGAAAAACTTAAAAATATTTTTAACTTTTTTTCAAATAAACTTTTTGAAAATCGGCCTTCGTCATGCACACGGAACGGGTTGACGAGTCTTCACCAAAATTTTGAGCCGATTTGGTCAAAGCAGTGTTGAGATATCGTGGCACCCGTTTTTTGAAACTGCTAACTTAAAATATCTATATCTTGGCAACGATATAACCAAGTGTCTTCAAATTTGTTTTGTTAATAGATTAAAATGTATATGTTAATGCCCTGAAAACACATATTTGAAAAAGTTTAAGTGTGTGCAGTGTGTGTGCAACCAACCAAACGGGACCACGCGGCCACTTCTTACAAATTGAGTTGTTTCCATGTATTTTTAGATCAACATCCTATACATGCAAATAACTCGCATAGGCATTTGGAAGGTGTTAGCTCTGCTGAGCTTCGGTGACCCATTTCTACGCTGGCTAGCCGAGCGCGAGGTACTTCAGCTTTATCGACAAGCCCCGCCCTGAAGAACGTTTGCACCAATCGGGCTCAAACGTTATTTAGAACTTCCGAACCCTTGTCAAATAGGGACGTGGCGTTACATCGTGCTGCCATCTGGTTTTTTTAAGTGCAAGAGTGGAAAAGTGCTGAGTCATCGTCTAAAAATAGACGGCGTCCTATCTCGCCCAGCAAAATGAAGTCGATAAAGTAGTCGGTTTCGATGAGAAAAAGTGGAAAACGTGTTCTAAAAATAGCGACGCCATCCCCCTATGGACAAGGACCCAGCGCGTATATAGTTTTGATAGTTACAGTATTCCTAATTCCAGTCATAGATCACCAAGCCGTGATGGCCTAGTGGTTAGCATTTTTGCTTAACAATCCAAAGGACGGGGGATCGAACCCCGACTCGGGCGACTTTGATTTTTCGTTCATGTTCAAAGTTTCAAGATTAATATTTCCTATACTTTCTCGTTGTGAGCAGATGGGAATCGAACCCAGGACCATTCGTTTAGAAAGCGAACACCGTAACCAGTCAGCCACGGCTGCTCCATATTTGAAAAAGTTTAAGTGTTTGCTCAAACCAAACTTTTAAATTTTTGCCGATTTACATGTATGAAACCCCTTAATAATGAGTTCAAAACAGGTAGATTTGTTCTGGCAAAAAGAATTATGTTGCAAAATAATAATCTGAACCTGGATCAGAACAATTTTCAATTAATTTTAAATTTCCCGCGAATTCCCAGGATTTCTGGGAAATTTGTTAAAAAAAATTTCAGTTTCCCGGGAATTCTGTAACGCCGGGAAATTGGACGCCTTATTAGTACCCATGCAAAATGATAGCTTTAGAATTGTAAAAAAAACGTTGTGTGGAAAATTTGTTACTTTATAAGTAAAAGCTTACGCAAATGATAGAGGTTTATTTTAGAAACTTACTTGTAATGGGTTACTGTCGGATATCGCCGATAAAATAACCATTATCCTTATCGATTTACGATGAGGTTAGCGTCAATGCATCTTAAGTGGAAATTGAAAGAACAGCAAATCAAACAAAGGAGTTATTTTATGCCTAAAGTGATTCTTTTTAAAATAAGTATCGTAAATTGGATTGACCACAAACGATATGCTGTAATGTATTTTTAAAACAAAAGCAAGATCCAGTTTTCCACAAAACACAAATGTTCGACCTTAAGAGTGTGAGGAATTTCGATAACAAATCATTACGTACTTTGCATCACTTTCATCATTTTCAATCCTTTTTGCTACTCTGCCCAAATTCGAAAAAGAAAAAAAAAACGATATATTTCCCTCACCCATCGCAAACGTTTCCGAAGAAACAACGTTCAAAACTCGTATTTTTATGCACAGAATCGGAACCAACTATAACCATTGAAACATGCTTGAATTGCCAAACTGCCAAAAGAAAATCACACTAGCAAAACCGAACAAAACAAGAAACGATAGCAAATTAACCAAAAATACTTTATTTCAACGCAAAAAAAAACCCCGAAATATCTGATCAAACTTGAATATATTCTAAGTCGCTGAACCGAAGTTGTTCAACCAAACCGCGCGAAAGTAATCCATTTCTCACAATGTGAGACTGATGAGTTTGTATAAGAGAAAAAGAAAGAAAAAAAAAACATCGCAAACATTATGTGTGCATTAGCTAACCAACATATTTGCGGAACAAAAAAAAAGAGACCACATAGAATCATCATCGTTCATCAATCTTAGCTAGTTGTTAGTAGACGTGTTAGATGGAAAACGGACCGAAACGAGGTGTAGCATTTAGTGTTCAACTTAAGAGGAAATAAAAAAGCTGATTAATCATGTAAAATTCGTATGAAAAGATTAAACAAGAAAAACTAAACCCGATTTATATAATAGCAAAACCAAAAAGTAAAACCGAAAAAGAGAAATATTTCTATTACCGTAGAGTAAGAAGTACTTTTTAATCTCTAGCGAAACCTGTACATACATTTTTCTGTGATACATAAATTGTAAAAAAAAATAAAACAAAAAAGTAAGCAAAACTAATTGAGGTAAGCCGAGGACTAAACCTTTTTTGCAAACCAACTTTAAGCCACGTGAGCCCGCGATGGATGAAGAGTGCGTCGTCGTTAATCAGAATTGCTTGGTGCGTGATTATGTTGAGCTTTTCGGTTTTAGCCTAAATTTTTTCAGTTTCGACTCCACATATTGCTGTGATTGTAGCTAAATTTCGTTATGTTCGCGCAAAAAAAAAAATAATAATAAAAAAAAACGATGGTTTCGCGTCGCGCGTTCAATGTTACTTCAAATGAAGCATGAAAAGTATCATGTTGAAACGGTTCATATTTGTCAAGCAGCGAATAATTTACCCTCAATCAGATTTTGTCAAACAGTTCCCCCCAACACCCCGATTAAGCCAGAGTTTATTACAAAAAGGAAAAAAAAAATGATAATACGGTTCGCCAAAAAAACAGTAGTTGGTTATGATCTGATACGGATTGTAGTGGAAATACAGCATACATATAAAGTGGATACCAGTTTAAGCAGATTGTAATACGGAATAAAAGAAACCCTTAGGCATCTATTACGCAAGCATTTTTAAATATTTTGTTCAACAAAGTTTAACGAGAAATAAACCAAAGCAGAAAGCTTTAAACATACAACCACTCAGTTGTCGTTTCTACTGATGACAGTCCTGCAGTAAAATCACTCTTATTATCTACTGCACTGAAATAGCTGACAACCCTACACACAACTACAATGAGTTCGCGTAAAAGTTAACAAAGTTCTTCGTTTTTGAGCAGTTCTCTACGGAATCGGTCTTTTTTCTTTAATTTTAATTTTTGTATTTTTTAATCCGGCTGAAACTTTTTTGGTGCCTTCGGTTTGCCCAAAGAAGCCATTTCGCATCATTAGTTTGTCCATATAATTTTCCATACAAATTTGGCAGCTGTCCATACAAAAATGACATGTAAAAATTCAAAAATCTGTATCTTTTGAAGGAATTTTTTGATCGATTTGGTGTCTTCGACAAAGTTGTAGGTATGGATATGGACTACACTGAAAAAAAATGATACACGGTAAAAAAAAATTTGGTGATTTTTAATTTCACTTTTGATTTGCAAAAAAACGCTATTTTTTATTTTTTTATTTTTTGATATGTTTTAGAAGACATCAAATGCCAACTTTTCAGAAATTTCCAGAATGGGAAAAAAAATCTTTGACCGAGTTATGATTTTTTGAATCAATACAATTTTTTTCAAAAAATCGTAATATTGTTCGCCAAAATTTTTCAATTTCATTTTTTGATGTGAAATTGAATTTGCAATCAAAAAGTACTTATGTGAAATTTTGATAAAGTGCACCGTCTTCAAGTTATAGCCATTTTTATGTAACTTTTTTCAAAATAGTCGCAGTTATTGATTTTTTAAAAATAGTGCCCATGTTTGCCCACCTTTGAAATAAATATTTTTGAAAAGCTGAGAAAATTCTCTATATTTTGCTTTTTTGGACTTTGTTGATACGACCCTTAGTTGCTGAGATATTGCCATGCAAAGGTTTAAAAACAAGAAAATTGATGTTTTCTAAGTCTCACCCAAACAACCCACCATTTTCTAATGTCGATATCTCAGCAACTAATGGTCCGATTTACAATATTTCGTGAAATTTTCCGATCTTTTCGAAAAAAATATTTTCAAAAATTAAAAATCAAGACTAACATTTCAAAATGACCAAACATTCAATAATACGCCCTTTCGATATGTTAGTCTTGATTTAAAATTTTTGAAAATATTTTTTTCGAAAAGATCGGAAAATTTCACGAATATTTCATATTTTAACATTGTAAATCGGACCATTAGTTGCTGAGATACACATATCATTTTTGTATGGACAGCTGCCAAATTTGTATGGAAAATTATATGGAAAAACTAATGATGCAAAATAGCTTCTTTGAGCATACCGAAGGCACCAAAAAAGTTTCAGTCGGATTCATAAATACAGAAAAAATCGAATGACCGAAATCTCAGAGAATTGCTCTTTTGTCAAAACAGACTTTTCTTACGTTCAAGTTGCGTGCGGCAAATTCCTTAAAAGTGTGGTCATTTTAAGCAAAAAAAAATTGTTGGGCATAACTCTCAAATAGAGTTTGGAAACTTTGATTTACGGATAGGGACCATCCATAAACCACGTGGACACTTCAGGGGGGCGATTGTCCAAGATCCATACAAACAAGTTTTTTTTGTATGGACAATTGTCCACGAGGGGAGGGGGGGGGGGGGTTGTGGTTGAGATTCACAAAAAAAGTGTCCACGTGTTTTATGGATGGTCCCATATAAATATAAATATATATATATATATTTTTTTTTTCATTTTGAGAACAATCGATGTTCTATTGGCTAGCAGACAAAACTGTGTCTCCCAGTCGACTCAATTTGTGTTCTGAAATGCATCAACCGATTCTGTGTAAGTACCGTTTTAGAATTTGAATTGAGTTGGCTGAGTTAAGGCAAAAACATTTTTGCTAACGGCACAAACTAAACTTAATGGAACGTGACCTTAATAATAAATCCATTGAATCATCGGTTCAAATTTCCCTCGAATAACCCTCCCATTTGTTCAAGCAACATGAAGAGCACACAATTTTGGTGAACCATTTCCATTTCAATCTGAAAAAGCGCTCTAGAATCATGAAACAGACAATACGAAAGCTTTTGATTATTTTGCTCACGCGTGGCACCTTCTCTCACTTCCTGTCCTTCTCAGCAAGTAGAAACTCTCTCACGCTCAGTGAACGTGACCCAGGCGAGCTTTTTTTCGCGTTGTTGCGTTCGATTGTTGTGCTTTTCTTTCTCACCTTTTGGCTGGTCACCTGAACAGTTGCATGAAAGTTGGAGGGCAGTGAAGCCAGAATAGAGTTAATTTGGAAATAATTGATATCATTTGATATAATTAATACTAAATTAAAATTTTATTTTTAAACTTTCACAACAAGTTTGATAGATTAAACTTGGTCATTTAATAAAATAAGCGGATGCAATTATTTTTCAAGGTTAGAAAAATGCAATTTCAACAAAAACATTGAAAAACATTTGAAACGGTTAGTTAGTCAAAATCTACCCAGCATCTTTGAAATACTGAAATATTAATGTTGTTCAAAGCAAATTGAGCGATTTAAATAAAATAAGTAAATAGATATATTGCTTCATAGTATTATTCGTATTAAATTTGATGAAACATTGTCCATCGATTGCATATGTTCTTATAAGTTATTGTTTTTAGCTTTGCTTTCTAAATGCAAGTCTCCCAACAAATTAAGGAGCTGTGCTTACAAAAATGCCATGTACCTCGAGTGTCAATGATCTGATAGAATTATTGTCTGTTGCAAAGTGGTAGGTTATGATAAGACTATTCAGGCAAAAATAAACCCAATAATTTAAATATAAAGGATTGATCACAAAAACTATTTGGAAAAAAACTTATTCCTTTCGATGTTTTATTTCTTTTTATTTGTTATTCAGTGGACAAAAATGAAAATTGTTTATGGAGACAAACCATGCTTTTTTTAATAATAAGTGATTTTTGAAAAGTAGCACAAAATACCCGGTGTTATAAAAAAAATCTAGACTTTTTTTATTGGGTCCTATCAACAAATCTGGAGCATCATTTGAAAAGGGCGCAAAATCATTTTAACAGCTGGGACTATTTTGCAAACTCCGAGACAACAGGTCAATATTTAACAAAACCCGCAGTGTTGGAAGGTAGCTGGAGAGGCCAGCTATTGATTAACACTTTTAGTTTTATGGAAAAGTTAAAATTAGCCTGAGAACTAACAAAACAGTTAAAACATTAAAAATGATTAACAACAACAACAACAACAACATTAAAAATGATTATCCGCCCTTTTCTCGTGTCGCTCCATTTAGTACTTTTCGAGAACATCGATTTTTAAAGTTTGATGGTAAATAATTTCAAAATTATGAATGATGAAGTCAAACTTTTAGAATCAAACGGTTAGTATACTATCGCTAAACAAACGCTCCAAATTTCAACTGATTTGGTTATACCAGGTAAAAAATACAGTAAATTATGCAAACAAACATCTGAAAAGCACGTGTCACAAGTGTGTTTTGGAAATAAAATTGTACTACGTGTCACAAGTGTGCACAGAATTCCCATACAAACTAAAATAAGCTCAACTCAGTGTTTTAATCGACTTAATCAGTTTATTTCAAAAACAAAATATGAAGAATAGCTTTTAAAAAAGTATCAACACAAATTTGTGAAAAATAAGAAAATTTGTCCACATTTTCCAACAACATGTATGACGTGTCACAAGTGTGCACGATCATTTTGATGATAAAATGGTCTATGACGCCCGATTTGATGGCTTATTCAGAATAGCGGAAAAACGTTTTTTGTCATCGAAAAAAAACACTAAAAAAGTTTCAAAAACTCTGCCATTTTCTGTTACTCAATTGTAGAATTTTTTGGAACATGTCATTTTATGGGAAATTTGATGTACTTTTCGAATCTACATTGGCCCAGAAGGGTCATTTTTTCATTTAGAACAAAATTTTTCATTTAAAATTTTCATGTTTTTTTTCTAACTTTGCAGGGTTATTTTTTAGAGTGTAACAATGATCTACAAAGTTGTAAGGCAGACAATCAGAAAAAAATGATTTATAAACATTAGGGGTTTCCTTACAAATGTCACGAGTTATCGCGATTTTGCGAAAAAAAAGTTTTGAGAATGTTGGTCGTCTTGATCATGGCCGTTCATGGTCACTCGCGACAGACACGGACGACGAAACAAAGAGAAACGCAAAATGTAACTTTTTCTAAACTTTTTTTCGTAGAATCGCTATAACTTGTGATGGTTACAAGCAAACCCTATATGCTTGCATATCAAAATATTTGTAATTGTCTGCTTTACAAATTTGTAGAACATTGTTACACTCTAAAAGATAACTCTGCAAAGATAGAAAAAACACGAAATTTTAAAATGATAAATTTTGTTCTAAATGAAAAAATACCCTTCTGGGTCAATGTAGATTCGAAAAGTAATTCAAATTTCCCATAAAATGACATGTTCCAAAAAAAATTACAGTTTAGTAACGAAAGATGGCTGAGTTTTTAAAACTTTTTTTTTTTTTTCGATGAAAAATACGTTTTTTCGGAGTTCTGAGTACGCCATCAAATCGGGCGTCTAATTTTTCATAAAAGTCCCTTTGACACCAAATTTCTATCTCATCACCATTTCAGGCTGCAAATTATTGAAAAACACTTCTTTTTTCGCATGTTCAAAAATGGAAGGAGTCGTACCGTCTCTCCGTCACGAGATATCAAAAAATGCGATATCCGGGAAACGGAAGCGGGTTCCCAAAATTGGGTGAAAGCATCTTGTAGTGTTTGTTAAGTATAGCAAAACGTCATCATTAACTCATTTTCGACCAAAATGGTCGTTGTCACAAGATCCCGCTTACTCCAATGGACATTGACTTAAGGTGTGAGAGGGATATTGAGTGTGTTTACATTTGTTTACAATAATGGGGCTGTGGTGCCCCATTGTAATGTGTATCTTTGCAAAAACAATTTACCAGTTTCGGTCTTGCCAGACGCATTTGACGGGAAATCAAACCTCCAGGATAATATCAGTTTTGAAAAATAAAATGGTTCCTGACCACTGAAGATATTTCGGGTTTCCGGAAGTTGTTTAGAGGTGATTTCCAGCTGACTGAGGTGCTTGAATACATGATATTTTGGGAATTTTATGTTACGACTCATTTTAGGAGAGGACTCTTGCGTAAAATGGTCAGTTTATGAATCTTGTAAAAGTTGGGTTAGAAGCCTTAAACTATGTAGAACCCAATCACAACATTCATTTAGCCGATAAATTAAGTTTAAAAAATATCAAACTGGTATACCAGCCCAGAGAATGTGTCATTTTCAGAATTGAAAAAATGTTGTACAAATCTCTTATGGGAAATAATATTTAGTTTTTGCAACTGGTTTCAAAATTGGGGTTTTCAGTACTCGTCGTATCTATCCAACGAGACTCTGCCGATGAACAAATCGTGCTAGAGAGGTAATCATTTTGCAACTTGTAGCATAAACTTAATAATACCTCCGATTGTTTTTCAGGACATTTATCTCTAATCGAAATCAAAACAAAATACCCATTTAAAACTCAAATTTCAATAGAAAGTACTTCACGATTGAAAGTTCAATTCTTCATATAAATGTGATTTCTAATAAAATTTAAAAAAAAATCAAAACAATATGTATGGCCACCTCCGTGAGTGCAAGCAGCAGTCAAGTGCTCAGTGCTCCATCGTTTTTTCGAAATTTTTCGCCGTAATTTACCGTGATTCGCCGCGAGTTTGCTCCAACAGCATGCCAAGGGCCGGCCGTGGCCGTGGCAGTTCGAGTGCGGCCTCGAAAAACCCGCGAAGTTCGTCTACCGGCCGTGTGCAAAAAGGTAAACAAACCAACGCCGCGTCGTCCGCCATCGCGCCTGGGAGTGTGTGCGCCAAAGGATTTGACCCCAAGTTATTACACCCTAATTACCGTGTCCAGGGCCGCAGCCCTATAAGGCTCCGTTCAGCTACTTCCGGCAATCCGTCGACCGATGGCGCTTCAACATCCGCCAACATTCCCACCAGTAACAAGTTCGCGAGACTGAGTGACGAGGAAAGCAGCTACAACAACACCGACGGTAGCACTACCGACGACGACGACGACCATGGTCGTGCACGGAAGAAAGTGATTTCGCCAAAAAAAGTAATTACTCCAAAGGAACGACGACCACCACCAATTTTCGTTTTGGACACGTTGGCGGACGATGTTGACGAGCAGCTGGAAGGCCTCGTGTACTGCCTCAAAATAGGTAAATCGTCAGTGCAAGTGTTCACATTTGACCAAAAGAACTTCGACCTGGTTGTGGAGAAATTGAAGCGTAAAAGCTTCAAGTTCTACACATTCGACCCCGTGCAGAAGACAGCTGTTAAGGTCGTCTTGCAGGGGTATCAAGACCGCCCGATCTCCGTCCTCAAGGAGCACCTCTCGGGTGTCGGAATAACGCCGCGAGACATAAAAGTCCTCTCGCGGAAGACAACCGTCACAGGTACACACACACTGTACCTGTTGTACTTCGACCGCGGTACCGTCAAAATTCAAGACCTGCGGCGGACTAAGGCGTTGGACGGTTTTTGGGTAAACTGGCGGTTTTACTCCAAAAATCCGACGGACGCAGCGCAATGTCACCGTTGCCAGAAATTCGGCCACGGCTCGCGGAACTGCAACCTCCATCCCCGCTGCGTGAAGTGCGGTGAGTCACACCTCTCGGAGGTGTGCGCACTGCCACGAAAGGCGGACTTGGGGGAAAACGCAGAACAAACAAAGCCGCGCGTAAAGTGCGCGAACTGCGGCGGTAACCATACCGGTAATTACCGCGGATGCGTCGCGCGCAAGTCCTACCTCGAGGAGCAGGAAAAGAGGAAGAAGAAAGCAGCAGCGTCCCACCCTCCTCAGCGAAGTACGAGTGCAGCCGTTCCTGCAGCTGGCCAGCGAACGGTTCCAGCGGACAACTCAGCGTTCCCTCCTGGCTGGGGGCGATCGTTTGCCAGCGTGGTCGCTGCCGGCAGCGGCAATGCGGCCCAGCAAGAAGTGACCGGGGAAGATCTCTTTACCCTGCCGGAGTTCTTTGCTCTCGCGGGGGAGATGATGACGCGGTTTCGGAGCTGCCGTAACAAGGCGGAGCAATTTTTAGCCCTCGGGGAATTAATGATTAAGCACATCTATAAAGGATAAAAAACTGTGATCTAGTTTTAAGCTTTCTCTATTTCTATCCCCTTTTCCTAGCAAGTTTAGTAAGTTTTTTTTCTTAATTTTTCTTACTCTTGGCAACACCTTTATTTACAAGCAATAACTGTTCCAAAATGGATTATGATGTAACACACAGCTGAAAGGAACTCCAAAACTCTGTTTTGTACCTCAAAAGAACTTATTGTATCTGATTATTCACCAATAAAACCGAATATGTATGGTGTTAATTGGTATGGTATGCTTTTTATTATTTATTTTTTTTGGTATTTTTTGTATTTCTGAAAAGTCACTTAAATTAAATAAAAATATATGTAAATTATAAAATGGTGAAACTTGTATCAGTTTCTGCTGAATTTAACTTTTTGAATACAATATTTTAGGTAAAGTTACTCAAAAAAAGAGTTAACGTTCAACTCATCAAATTTTCAATTATTGTGTAACTTTTTCATAAAACACTTTTTTATTTTCAAAATTTCAAGGCTGTGGAGTCCGAATCGGAGCTGGTGTTGTTAGATATCTTTGAAGACCCGGAGTTGGAGTCGCCAATGCATCAGAAGCCGAATTCAGAGTTGGCTTATTTTCATCAGCATTGTGTAGGAGTTGGAGTTAAAGTCGGTGACATCGGGTCGATCATGTCCTTTTTTAGTTGATTTTGCAAGTTATCAAACGACTACACCGATTTTTTTGTTTATAAACATCAACCCCTGAAGTCTTTAAAAGAAATCATAACATTGTTTGATTAATTTACAATTATTTTTTTCTATGATTGGGTTCATGAATGTGTCATTCTTTGAAGAAGATGACAACATCTTCTCTGGTTAATGTCTACGAAATAATTTGTTTATCATATATCTGGCACCCCTTCCACGATGTAACCGCTTCGCGCCTTTACAGGACCTGTTCCAAAAACACAAATGAGAGAGTAACCTCCTGCATCGTTACCTGCCTGCCCCATGTTGTGTCCACTTTGTTCTCCCCAATTACCCCCGGTCTAGCCCGCACTAATCGTAAGAATACCACCCACACCCCCCACGTGAGAGAGTTCCTTGCTGCCAGGTCTGGCAACCACTCAGTGTCGGCGTGGAACTCCCACTCACGCCTCCAACACACTCACAGTGAAACCACCCACCGCGCGCCGTGTACAACACTCGTCGTCGTCGTCGTCGTGTCGGGGGTGGTTGGAAAATTGGTCCGTTTTTCCTGCAGCGGGCCCCAGTCTGTCCACGGCGAGCGAACTGCACAGAAGGAGAGGACCTGCACGGAGACTACCTTTTTCATCGGAAGGGGGTCACAGGACTAAGCAAAAAGGAAGATTTTTTCTGCGTGCGAAAAAAGCAGGGTTTAAGCTTGACGAGGGGATAGCTTAAGCTAAAGGTTAAGCTCGCGATGAAAAATTAAAAGCGTTGAGAGTTTTTTTTCTTCTGCCTGCGGGGAAAAAACGGTGCAGGAAAAGTGTCTACGCGCGTGTGTGTGTGCGTTTGTGTGAAAATTTTCCTGCAGAACGGTCACGGTCGCAGTCAGAACGTCGCCCGATCTTGGGTCGCGGAGATCGTGCGCGCTGGAGAGGTCGAGGTGGCTTGATCGCTGGAGCAGTGCTGGCGGGTGCGGCTGTACGGGCAGCTATACGCTGGAATCGACGCTGGATTAGTCACCCGAGAAGATCACCGATTAGTGTGGGGTGGAAGGGGGCCTAGCTAGAATCCTTCCTCATTTTTTCACACCGTGAATTCGTGGAAAAGTTGAAGAATCTTCCAAGCGGGAAGGTCAAGCAGAGCGGCTGAAGTCGTCGAAGGTTGTGCGTCGTCAAGAAGTGTTCAAGCTGGAAGCAAGCAGTTCATGAAGAAAGAAAAAGTTCAACCCCACAATCAGAATCCAGGGAAAATTATCCAATTTTCGAAGAATTTTCCCTTGGCAGCGCAGGTCAGTGTGTGTGTGTGTGCGCCCCGCGAGCCCCGTGTGTCGCAGAGCCTTTCACAGTGTGAGTGAATGTGGTGGCCCACAAAAGAAGGGCAGCTGAGTATCGTGAGCCCACAGCAGAGTGTGTGAGTGTGAAGAAGTGAGAGCAAAGCGCGCTCGCCGCCGCCATCAGGAGGGAAAGGTTATGTGCTAATAAAAGTCGGGCAACCGTTGCCGACCGTTTCCTGCTTCCTTTTCCCTCGGCGTTTCAAGGAAGAATCAAGCAGAAACGCTAGCAAGAAGAGTTCCCGCACACCGCACACACGACATAAAGGATTAAAAATTAATTTCCGTTGGCGAGCGGCCAGCGGATTCATCATATCGGAATATTAGGAAGAAAAAAAAAAGCAAGATCTGGCAACCACCCTCCTCAACTAGAAGTTCAACTAGTTCCCGAACGTCCGAAAATCTGCGGATCAACAGAAGCAGAACGGTACCAACAGCTCCAGAAACGCCTGACCGTCGCGGACAACTGCATCAATCTTCGTTCGGCCACCAGATGAATGTTGTACTGGTCTAAGGTAAGAATCTGCTGGCCAAAGAGGTGTAGCAAAAGATATAGCAATGATTGATGAAGACGGTGTGAAGGGTGCACCCAAACCGGAGAGATCTGACAACTAATGTCAGAATACTTTGTCGGTTCTTTTGTTGTGATCTGGTTATCGATTTGAATTTCAAGTTGTCACCTTACATCAGTGAAAAGTGAATTTTGTAAAGTTTTCCCTTCTTGAACTTCTTGTTTTTATTTTCTAAAATTTGATAGCTGAACTGTTTAATTTTTTCCAACTTACTGGAAATATCCCGATGAATCCGATTAAAATATTATCAGATTTTTGCTCCCTCCGTAAAAACGGCAATTTCAAAAGTTTAGAAGATCTATTTGAGCGTAAGGCAGGATTTTTTTTTCTAAACAGCCTAACTCATTTCTTCTATTTATTGTGACCCATAGAGCTAAGAGATTAAACAGAATTTATCGTCGGAAATGCATTTTTTTAACCATTAGTCAAACAAAATATACATGTTAATTTTTCAATACTCATACCTTTAGCGTCGTGACGGTTACACTAGGGCGTCTGAGCGGTGTGTCATTTCACCTGTTATGAATTTCCGTTGCTTTAGGAGGATGGGAACTTTCTTTTTATTCAAAACACTGGTATTTTTAACAACAATGTTCCTTTAAATAAAAACTTATGTACGTGAGTGTAAAGCTTACTGAACATAAGGTATAGAACTGTTTGATCAAGCTGTACCTGTGTAGCTATCAGCTTGTATGAAGATTATTCATTCATTCATTCATAGTCAAACAAAAATACATGTCTGATTTATAAAAAAAAAAATATCAGATAGACGAATTAAAACACGAAAGTTTCCAGTTTATCAAAGATTTTATTGAGCAACAATACCATGCAAGAATAGAGTCGTATTCTTTTTAAACATATTTATGATCAATAATCGAGATTTATGATATTCATTATTCATAACAATCCGATTTGATTTATTGTATGGAGTTACTAATTTTTATACGATTTGGTTATAAATGATTTTGCGAATCATGTTTGCATGAAAATATTTTTTTTAACTTGCTCAGCTTGCTTTTTAAACTCAGCTCAAAGACAGATGCTCAAAATAATTACCAAAAAGCAGTTTTCCAATGAGGAGTAGAGGGTTATTTTTTCTGGATAGCCCCATGAGGTGACATTTCATTCGACCTTACCATTTTGGGGACTTTTTTGGTCATTCTGTTGCTGTTTTATTAGCAAAAGTTGTAAAATTTTACTTTACAAAGTGCACCAAAACACTGTCCGAAAAAAAAGAATATTCCATAATTGTGGGATGTTATTATTGTACCTTCCAAAATGAAGCGCTTTGCTATTGATCTCTAAGATAAACAACTTTAAAAATTTCCTGCACGACATTTAAATTTTCAGTCGATCGGTACATCAACGGAAAGATCACGAGAGCAGCTTTCATATAAAAATAGTTAAGCCAATAATTACATTCGATTATAATTTTTTCGCCCTTTTTTTAAGCATGGACTGACCTCTAATCCAGTGTTTCCCAGCCCTAGGGGTAGGGGGAGAATTTGGCCATTTACAGGAAGGAATTGGGTTGCAAAAGAAATAGGTTAAATGTCTTTATTCTCGCAAACAAACAAAAAATACACCGAACTTTTTTCGAAAAAAATGTGTTTAAGGTGATTTTGAGTGAATATTTTGCAATTTCTTGTTTTATACTCTTAAAAGGAAGGCCGTGACTGATTGGTAGAGTGAGTGAATTTTCACGATTTCGCGGACTGCGTGAAATTCGTGAAATTTTAAGATTTTCGTGAAATCCCGTGAAATTTATCAATTTTCTCAAATCAATTCTTTGAAAAAACAATATAATAAATATTTCATCCATAAAGACTTTTTAAGTCTAACAAAGTTTTCAATTGAAAAGCGTGATATGAACCATTTCAAGAATTGTTAGCAAACGAACATTAACATAAAATTGTTACAAGATTTACTGAGAAGTGATTGCTGCGAATACTTAAATGATGTTAACAAAAATCAGACAGAGCAAAAACATATTCTCATAATCATCAAGTTATCCCAAGGATGATATCATCAATAATTAGTATTTGTTTTTCGTTTTTAAACCAAACTTTGTTACAATTGACTAAACAATGATATTGTGATAAGTTTTTGAAGAAGGCACAGATCATTTTTATTGATTTGATTTATGTCTAGAAATCAATTATAAGCAAACATTCATGTAAAAGTAACAGTCCGTAAAAACAGTCGTCTTTCCCTTAGTCAATATATCATTGACCAGAGGAGCAAGCAATAAGAAGAAGAACGAAAAATTTAAATCCATTAGAGTAGAGCAAAAAAATAAGAAAAATATTGCTATTTAGATCAGTTTATCAGTTTTCCTTAGGAAACTAGGTAATAAATTTAGCAATATTTTCATTCGCTGTAATAACAATTTGACTACTTTTTTAATTGAAAGGTATAATCTTAAAATTAAAAAAAATAAAGCTTGGTTTATTAAGATTAAATGAATACTATTTTTGATCTTAAAAAATCAGTTTTTTCTGAGTCCTGATCAATTTTCACGATATGCGATTATTTTGAAGGTTAATTCCCTTGGAAGTTAAAAAAACTATTTTTTTCTGATTTTTTAAAAAATAGAGGATTTTGTTGCAAATAAAACTATGTGTGCCTATTGATTTTTAATTTAGTTTTTGTAAGTGAGATGAAATCTTTAAACAATATTTTCATTAGGCAAAATGTCGCAGAAAATTCAAGTCACTATTTTAAATATTTTGGCTGGACAAGATTGTAAAATCTTGCTTTGACATTAAATTTTTTTGGCTATTGAAAAATAAAATACAATGAAGCAAAAAAAGTAGTTCCTGTATTTTTAGCATAAGATTTTATCCTTAAATTAACAATTCCGTGAAATTTCCGTGAAATTTTGTGTTTTGAAATTAAGGTCCCCGTGAAATTTGCGATTTTTGAGCGTGAAAAATCTCTAAGCCTACTGATTGGTTACGTTGTTCGCTTTGTGAGCGAATGGTCCAAGGTTCGATTCCCATGTGCTCTCAACGAGAAAGTTCAGGACTCATTGAATTCTGAATTTATTTGAATACATAAGCTTACGGCGGGGTTCGATCCCCCATCTTTTAGATTTATAAGCAAAATGCTTACCAAAAGACCATTGAAGGACTCAGACTGATATAGTTGAATCCATGAATCGGACAAGAATTCAAAGTTAAATACAAGTTGAAAATTCCAAACGACACAAGATTTGCATAACTGGTTACCTTAATTTAAATTTAACCCTCTACTGCCCAAATTTCTTTTTCGATTTTTTTTTATTTTTCCCGTGTTGAGCAACTTTTGTTCTACGAAAAACTTTACTTGTTTTATGTTTTTCTTGTTTATTTTTTAGTACTTTAATTTGCATTTATCTTGTTTAGTTTATGTTTGTTTTTTTTTTTGAAGTATTTGGCCTATTCTACATTTTTCATTTCATTTTGCCTATCTAATTTGTTCATGTTTTTACAGTAACTTTTTCAATTGTTTGCTTGTTTTTCACGTTTTCTGCTATAAAATGGCACCGTTATCATTTAAAATGCAAAAAAATGCGAAGAGGCATAGTCTGGGACTCTAAAAAAAATACTGCCTACTTCTTTTTACTTAAAATATAGGAAATGTTAGTGAAAAACACAGCCAAAGTTGACCCCTAAAAAAATAACACTTTTTAAAAACATTGGCAAAGTCACATAAAACAAGTAAAACTTCCAACCCATAAATATTTTAAAATTTTAAGAGTTCTTCATTCCAATGCTATTTTAAAGATCAAAAATTTGTTGAAAAATTGATTTTTGGTGATTTTTTTAATCGAAGCCCGTCTAAAGGCGGTGTTGGGTTGGAGAGGGTTAATTTACATTACCTCGCTAAAATTAACCTAGGGTGGCTCCTAAGACCATTAACCTTGTGTTAAAATTAATGCTGTTGAAATAGTAAAACATTGTTTTGAAATTATAAATCTCAATTCCTGCAATCAAATAAGATTTAAGATTATGAATACATAAGTTTAGTAGTAGTTTAGTAGCATCCGTGAGATTTTTTTTGCGAACGTATAAAATTTAACTGTACTCCATTTTCATGGTTTTGAGGGTCAATTACCAGTAAATTTTCTGAAAAAAATTATATTCATATGACAAAATTCAACTTCCCTTCTTTGGGTGTCAATACAAATCAAAAAGAGAGAGAGCATCAATAAGGAAGCTGCTGCTGCGGCATTCGAGTCAGGTCAGGTCAGCGTGATTAGTGTGAGAGAGAAAGAGAGAGAGAGAGAGAGAAAGAGAGAGAGAGAGAGAGAGAGATTTTCGCCCCCTGTTGAATGTGTGTGACATGGAAGGGTTGTTAGTGTATGTGTGGTGTTGAGAGTGTGTGGAATAGAACCAGTCGAAAGTGGTGAATCTTTTTATAGGAAGGGAGGAGGGAGAGAAAGGGGTTTGGGGATTGGATTGAGGTTAGGAAATGGATTACCGCAATCTAGTGCGATTTCCCAAATTTACCTGGGTAGCGGCGGATGGCAAAGAGTTGAAATCGTGCCAATGCTTGGTGGGGTGGGCGTTTGAACTTTTTGATTTCAGAAAGCTTAGAGGATTAACGAATTTTCAATCAAGAAGAGAGCTTTAATAATTAAACCTTAAAGTATAATTTTGGATAGGCTTGGCAATTTTTATGCCTCCACTTTTTCCATTGAATGTTGTCGATCTCGTATACTGATGGAGATGAATTGCTGAACACGTTTGATGATTTCACTAATTCTGAACTATCATCATTTCAAACTATATTTTTTTTTGGGAACAACAGACATAAAGAGTCCAACCAACAAACCAAAACTATTGATTTATCATTTATCTCATCAAACGAGCACAAACACACAAAATGAAATGTATTTCTTGAACTGTTGCCAGCACAAGATTGGGCACCGATTGAAATTATAATTCGACCACCAATGATTGTCAAATCAATGTCTCATTACCAGCCAATACTCATTATCACATCTGGTGAATCAATCGATCATCGTTTTGCGCTAAATTTTGGAACGAAAACGCCCAATTGTGTTGGAAATTGCGTTTAGGTAGCATGAAATCTGAAATAAAAAAAATAAAAACATTTACTATGATTCTAGGCAAAACAATCACAATCAACATTCCAACAGCAAAACCCTCTTTCCACCTGGCGAAGCACATCTGATGGATGCGAACTTGAATGCGCGAGCTTTCACATCAGCAGCTTGCAAATCAAACGGAAAATTGCCTGCTGCTAGCCTTTTCCCGTTCTTTCCACGCGGTTCATCGAGGGCTTCCAGAATGTGCAACTCTTTTCTGGAGAGAGAAAAAAAAGAAGAGGAGAATGATTATGGTTGCACAACAAAGTAAATGTTTACCTGTTCCTCGCGCTTTCCCGTCTTTGCATCGTTATCGAAAGAATAGATGAACTGGAGTGGAAAAAGCTCGTCAAGTGCTTTGTGCTTTTCGTTACATTCACTGGTTTTTTGTAAATTTGCTTTAAAAAGTAAATAATAAACATTTTCAATTCTCAGCAAAACTGTATTCATAGCGCAACAATTTCACCATAAAATTACGATGACGTTCAGGAAAAGCTTCTAACGTCACATGAGTAATTGCTGCATCATGCCGTAACGTCATCCCATACATCTATGAATGAAGCTCAACATGTGTAGCAAACTTACACCGTCATACCTGGATCCGCAACCCGGGCAGACGGTAATAACAAAATTCATGCCATTTCAATAACAAATACTGTAAAAATAACAAAGAGTGTTATGGAATCTTCTTGAAAAATTCATTTTTGCAAAAGGGTTTAATAACAGTTAATGTTATCATAACAAAATTTGTTATTGGTCTGATATTGATTGAAAACCAAAACAACTTATTATTCCCATTTTTTGTTATGGAAGAATACCTCCAACTGTTATTGGGATGATCGGATTAGTTGTTAAAATAACAAAAAATAATTACAAAGATTTGTTTGAAGAATATCTAAAAATGTTATTAGTCTGTTGTTACAAAAACAATCCTATACAAAAAAATCATTACGACGAATAACAAATCTTGTAATAAATAACATAAAAAGTTATTGGCCTAGTTATTTCCAAGTTATTTCCGTCTGCCTAAGCCAATAACATATTTTGTCATTTAAAACAAGATTTGTTATTCGACGTTATGATATTTTTGTTATTGGAATGTTATTGCAATAACAGACTAATAACATTTTAAGTTATTCTTCGAACAAATCTTTGTTATTATTTTTTGTTATTTTAAAAAGTAATCCGATCATCCCAATAACAATTGGAGTTTTCTTCTATAACAAAAAAAGTTATTCCCAAGTTGTTTTGGCTTTCAATCAATATCAGACCAATAACAAATTTTATTATAAACTGTTATGTAAAAATGGATTTTGCAAGAAAATTCCAGAACACTTTTTGTTATTTTAACAGCATTTGTTATTGAAATGGCATGAATTTTGTTATTACCGTCTGCCTTCTACTCTACTAACCCCGAATGAATGAGAAGCACAATTAAAAGTTACTGAAACTTGTAAGATTTAAAAATGTTGAATTTGGATTAACTTAATTTTTTAAAACTTATTCTTTCAATTTCATATTTTTTGCAATCTCTTCTAAAAAAATTTACAAGTTTTCCAAAATGTAATGCTTTGGGAAATTATTTTTTAAGTTTTCCATATTCAAAACTAAGTTAAACTTTCTTTTCAGCCTAAACATTCTGCTACTCTTTTGAATGTTTTTTGTAACTTGAATGAAATTTTAAACGAGCATTTTTACAATATGAACTTTTTCAACAATTTTTTTATTGCTTTAAAAAAATAATAAGATTATGTTATTTTAAGAGCGAGTCCACAAACAGGGCACACCCCTTTGTATGGGACGTCGTTTGGACCTCACCAATCCGCCTGAAATTTTCAGGGATTGTTTGTACTTATACAAACTAGCATCTGGCCAAAAAATAAGCACGCTATGTAAACGTGAAATGGGGCAAATCGGGACACAAAGATTTATGGATCAAAAACGTCAAAAATCTTAATGCTTAATGCTGTAACTTAGACTAAATTCAATTTAATTTCAATATTCAAAATGCATCTGAAAGAACCTAAAAAATTCAGCAAAATGCAGGGTAGAGCATCCAAATTGGTTAAATCTAAAAGGAGTTATTGGCATTTCAGTAAAAAAATTGCACATTTTTCGAACTCAAATAAAAAAGTGTTCCATCCAGATATCAACTCGATTCGACCTGCAGCTTGTAAGAGACATCTGGGACTAACATCTGAGACTGAGAATGCTTTGGGTAAGGCAGTTTAACATATTTTTACTTTTAGTGATTTTTTTTTGTAATTTATTGCTCGGGAGACCCCTTAGATCAAATTTTCCGGTGATAATTTTATCATATTCGTATTCCTGAGACAATATCACAATAGAAACATGCATAAAAATATGTATTCTCATCCATTTAAGCCCTTTAAAAAAATAAAATTAGAAAAAATAGAAGCTGCCTTTTTGTGGTGACATCTAGGATCCTTGGAAACGAACTTGATTTTCAATAAATGTGAATCGAAGATTTTTTTAACTTTCATTCTTTAAAGAGTTTAAATGGATGAAAATAAACATTTTTATGCATGATTCTAGGTTTTATCCCTTTTTCCCGAATCCAGCTTTCCCGAATCCCATATCCCCGAAAATTATTTCCCCGAAAATTCCACATTCCCGAAAATCATTTCCCCGAAAGTGCCACTTCCCCGAAAATCAGTTTCCCGGAAATTCCATATCCTCGAATGTCATTTACCTGAATGGCCATTTTACCGAACTGTCGTTTTCCCGAATTTACATATACCCGAATGTTTACTTCCCCGAAAGTTCCATTTTCAATATAAACTAAAAACAAAGAACCGTAGAAGGCCATTCATAAACCACGCGGAAACTTCAAGAGAGTGAAGTATTGAGATCATCCACGTTCCATAAAAAAAGATTTTCTTTTGTATGGGCAATTTTCATCAAAGCACAATTTTCCAAAACGGTATCCACATGGTAAGGATTGCACAGCAACGATATCTTTATGCGACGACTCGAAGCGCAGGAATCAGTTTGTCCTAGATTTTGTTTAACTGAACTGATTTGTCATTATCAATTGTGGCTGGTTTTATGAAGGCTTTGAACAAAATTTGTTTTTCTTATTTTTTACCTCAAATTCGAGTTCTGCGACCAACCCTTATAGTTAAATCTATATAGAGACCATCCATAAACCACGTGGACCCTTTAGGGAGGGGGGGGTATGGCGATTGTCCACGCTCCATACAAAAAAAGGTTTTTTGTATGGACAAATGGCCACGAAGGGGGGGGGGGTTGATTATTGAAAGTTGATTATTGAATTACAAAATTTATTTTTTTAAATATTTCATCACCGCCATTTTGGGTTTAAAATTTACTAAATCACTTTAAAGTAGTTCAGGGGTTATTACTCGAAGTGAACTTTTGACAAGGCCTTTGGATAATCGAGTCTGGACTGTATTTTGATTTTCAACTAAATGCAAAAAAAAAAAAAAAATGCAAAATGATTGATGAATCAAATCGACGCTGACGTGCTGTCTTGTCGTTTGTCGCTTTTTGACGTTCCGAGAAAAATGCGTTTTAGTGTTTGACCTTGAAAAAACGAAAAATAGAGCACGCAATGTAAACATCAACAAAACACGTTTTATTTGGTTGACCATTCTGTGCATTGTCCTGAAATTTGTTTGAATTTGGTTGCTGAGGTCCCGAGTTATAATTACAAACGTTCACGGTAGACGGGCATGTACGTGTGTCAAACGCATTCTGATCTGAAACCCCTTTGGCCAGTTGTCACACTAATCGCAATTTTTCAGGGTGTGCAAGTTAGCACGAGACGACATTTTTCGGCTTTAATTGAATATCTCAGAATTGAAATCGAATTTTGGGTATCTGTGTAGGTCAAAAGATGAGACATTTAATGCAATTTTTCCCAAAATCTACGTACGACAAGTTAGCTCGACTGCGACGAAATGTGAAAAATAGGCAAATGTATTAAGCGGCACGCTGCTATTTAGATTTGTTCATTAGTAATATGTACTCTGCTCAAGATGTTCTCCTTCTCTACATCATTTTTCATAGTCGGAGCTTTTGTTGGATTCGGCGGAGTCAGTTCTTTTTGAAATACAGTTGGAGTAACCAAATCTCAGAATCCGGAATTCGAATCCGCGCGCGGTTCTGGGCAACGGGCATACCCGCCTGACCGGGTTCGGGGAAGTGGTGTTCGGGGAAATGGCCGTTCGGGGATATGGTCATTCGGGAAAATGATTTTCAGGGATGTGGAAAATTAGGGGAAGTGGCCATTCGAGAAAATGGTTTTTAGGGGAAGTCGCCATTCGGGGACGTGGCCATTCGGGGAAATGTCTTTTCGGGAATATGGGTTTCGGGGAAATTTCATAGATTCCAGAAGCCAAACTTCGAGCAGTAACAATTTCTATACAACAATAGGAAAGTTCTCCTTGAGAACGTGAACTTTTTACGAATTACACAAGCGCGTCTCTGGAATGAGAACCATGAGTAACACACCCCGAGGGGCTTCAAGTTTGAAAGTGGCTGCCAAGTATCAAACACAACAATTTGTCCTCACCGCCATCGTGGCTCGATTCGCGAGTTGGTACATTCAACCTCCCGATTTAACCGGGAAATGAAACTTGAAGAATGGTTCAAGGAGTGAAACAGTGCAAAAAGAAAAAAAACGAACCGCTAAGAATAGACCAACTCTCAAAAGTTGGTTGACAAAAGCACAAAAGTTTTCCACGCGAGATGACAAGTTGAAGGCTTTTCTTGGTTTGCTTTCAATGCTGAGAAATACCTTGTGGCGCTTCCGCTTCTTCGCGAAAGGAAAAAGAAACGTGGGAATGTTCGATTTCCTGTCGATTTGGTGATATTCGATTACCCTTTCCAACGCTTTTTCAAGTACTCGCTTTTTCTTGACAATTCTGTGAACCAACTTTTTCTGCAAGCAGGAGAGATTTTTTCGAGCATACCACATATTTGAAGAGATTGTTTTATTCGTTTTGTTCCGTTTTATCTTTGATTTTTGATCTTTTTAGAAAATATGAACAAACCAAATGCAATATTTTGTCAGTTCAATAACATCAGTCAGAATTAAAAAAAATTCCAAGCTCCATTCTACTTTCAAAGCAGATGCAATAACACTACCTGCTAGTGACCAACCATGCGTCTCCATTGTATTAAAAAAGCACCCTGTAAGCTTCATGAAGATGCACGGTGCATCTTCACCGAGATCTACCTTCAACGTTGCTCTTGGTTCGACATTTCCCGGGACTCAACTCCAAGTTAATGATGCTCATAATTCTACCGTAAAGCAACCTCGACATCAGCTGCTCCTTCTGCAGCAGGTACTACCCCTACAACAGCGAGAATCCTAAAGATGGATAGTCAACTCTCGCTGCTGCTGCTGCTGCTGCTGGAGGGTCGTAAATAATAGGTAAACGTCACGTGCGTGTAATCCCCCTGCCGGTAATAACCGAGAAACTGCTGATGCAGAAGGCAGGCCCGCACGTGTCTCTTTCCCTTATGGGAAGGAGAGGGTCAATCTGCTAGTTTGCTACAAAGCTCACGGACGGTTCTTCCTGAGCGAGCGCTTCAAGCTGAGTGGGGTTCTGACGGCACAATCACGAACCTGTCGGTGTTTGTCTTGAGGGAGGTTGAAGATTACGGTTCGTGGAAGTAACCTCCTGTATGCTGAGGTTGTAACAACAAACCATAGTCAGGACTAAGAAAACACCGGCAAACTAGGTGAATAGATCCGCAAGAGAAGGTGTGTCTGGTATCATCGGCCGTAGAATGTCAGGAGACAGGATGATGGATACCGCGCCAAGGGAGATGGCCAAAATTGACCTTTTTGTGGTCGGTTGCAGAGTTCTACTCGACTGTATCGCAGCTAATCACGGTGTTGACCTTTGACAGCCCAATGCGAAGCACGCAAGAAAGTCAAACGATACACAGTCCACTTTATCACTCCCAGATTGATTCGATTAATTGGATGAGCTTCTGTACCAGGTCCACGAACACCGTGTCCTCAAACGGCTCCAGCCCGCTATCGCACCACGAGTATGATCTTGAAAAGTGTCCTTCCTTGAAAACGCTAAGCAATTCTCTCCACGTCGCTTGCTGCTGGAAATTATTGATCAAACGCACAGACATGTATACCAGCAGCAGCCGCTTTCGTGGAAGTCGGCGCGGAGACTTGGGGAGACTTTTCCTTGGCTCGCGCGACCCAGAAACGGCACACGTGCCTCGGGGGACACATTTTGGACGGGGATTGGCTTTCGCGATTAGTGGAGCGGTTGAAGCTTAACAAAAGTGAATGCTTGAAAACTAAATTTGTTAAATTAAAACATTTAAGGAAGACTCAAAAAACAATGGTGAATCCCAGCAATATTTAATTTTAAATTCAGGATATTTTGAATCGAAGTTTGAATGTCAACCATGGAAAATGTCTTAAAATTATCAAAAATATCTGAAAATATGTTCATCTTGTTAAAGGCCTTCACTTAAACGTTATTTAACTATCATTCTTTTGACGAGTAATTCAATACGTCTTTTGAAGACGCCTGCAGCTGGACAGTGTACGGTTCCAGCGGACAACTCAGCGTTCCCTCCTGGATGGGGGCGATCGTTCGCCAGCGTGGTCGCTGCCGGTAGCGGCGATGCGGCCCAGCAAGAAGTAACCGGGGAAGATCTCTTCACCTTGCCGGAGTTTTTTGCTCTAGCGGGTGAGATGATGACGCGGTTCCGGACCTGCCGTAACAAGGCGGAGCAATTCCTGGCCCTCGGGGAGCTAATGATAAAGCACATCTACAATAGATAAAAAAAAACTGTGATCTGGTTTAAGCTTTTTCTATTTCTATCCCGTTTCCTTTGCAATTTTAAGTTTTTTTTCTAAATTTTTTCTTACTTTTGGTAATCTCTTAGTCATTAGCAATAATCGTTCCAAAATGGATTGAGATTTAACACACAGCTGAAAGGAACTCCAAAACTCTGTTATTTACTGCGAATGAACTAATTGTAACATGATTATTCACTAATAAAACCGAATTGAATTGAATTGAATTGATTTTTTATCACTGAAAGTTGATTTTTCAAAAAGCGTAGGGGAAGAAGAGATTCTATGCAGCCCCTTAGAGAAGACTAAATCTACTATTATTCTACGTTATCCATGTGATAAAAGTCTTGAAAAACCTCAAAATTGTTGAAAAATAACAAATTTCTAGCAATATTTCAAATTCATTTCAAAAACCATCATGCGGGGCAACAGGCACCACAATCTTGGGCCAAAATACACCGGGTTAAACCAGTTTTCACTGTACACCACTAGATGACAACGCTGTTCTTACAAAGCAGTATCATAGCGGAGCCTTTTACCCCGACCAAGCTTATTACTAAAAAATAAATTAAACATACATTTTTTAGCGTTTGTGGATTCATCATGCGAAATCTGGTATCGGAGTTAAACATTTTTAAAAAAATGTGTCTTTTGAAATTTAAAAAAATATTTTCAAAAAAAATCAAAGGTAAAACCGGAAATGGATGATAATTATAATTCGTGGTTTTTTATCTATTAAAGGTATTTTTTTCTGAATCGGTTTGGTGTCTTGGGCAAAGTTTTAAGTATTGATGTGGATTTTTCAGAATAACATTCAACGCAGAAAAAAAATTCCGCAGAACTTTGATTTTTTGAAAATATAGGTTTTTTTTCAAAAAAAAAAAAACAATTTTTACTCGAAAACTTTTAAATGCCAATATCGCAGCAACTAATGGTTCGGTATTCAACGTTGATTTTTTTTTTCGAATAGATCATAAAATTTCATAAATATTTCATTTGTTGCTAATAGATTGAAATTAAAATATGGGGGGATATTTGAGTCTTAAAAACGCTGTCTTTTAGCAATCAGAGGTCAAATCTACAAAGTCTCTAAGGAAATTTTGTTAAATGCTTTCTTAACTTTTTGAAACAAATATTTTTGGAATTGACAAGCATAGACAAGATTATACTGGCTATATCTTTGCAACGGTGCACTTCATCAAAAAATCTGTACACTACTTTTCGCTAGCAAATCTGACTTTACATTTAAAACTAAAGTCAAACAAAATTTCAAGTAATATTTTTAGTTTTTTTCGATATACATATATTTTTTAAATATAATAAAAAGCTGCGATTTTTTGTCCCATAAAACATATTTAAAAAAAAACAAAAAATTATAAAAAGCAGATTTTGGGAAATTGAAATTTTGTCTGATCTAATCTAATCTAATCTAACACAAACTCAGCCAGTCCGATGAAAGCATGCTGGAAAGTCAATATCACTAATTGCAGTACATCCAAGAACACCCGAAAATGTATCACAAAAATTAAAGCGGCCAGCCCTGCTGCGTTGTGTTTACCGTTGAGAGGATTCTGAGATCGGATCACATTTCACAGAATTTACAGGGAAGGAAGGATGCGTGGAAATACCGTACCAAACGCTCCAATTTGTGATTGCGTTGGTGTTGTGTAGAGGGTGTCAGGTGTTATAATATATCATTATACTTTTTTACAATTTATAATGTGTTGTATAATAAATTACATTTATACCATGCTGAAAACAATATTTGATTATAAATAAAGATGGTTATAGCACGTTACAGTACAGTAGCAGGATGATAAAGATTATTAAAGTAAAAGATTCAATAGAAGATTGGACTTTAAAGTTGGATAAACTGTGTAGAAGAATTAAATAAGGTTTTCACAAATAGATTTTAAATAAAGATTACAAAGGAGAGTTAACAAAAATCAAACGTACCGTCAGTGGGGGTGACATTGGGTCTGGGGGGTAAGATTGGGTCAAAGTGATTTTATACGGATTTTACTATTTCTCAGGTTCTTCTCAATGAAAATAAATTCTGTAAAAAGGTTGTGCAGGGGACATCTTAAGATGATCTTAAGATCGTTTTTTCATCTGCCTAAAGTTGAGGTACGCTAACAAAAAAAAAATACTCAAATGTTTGAAAATCTCTACTTCAAACATTGTAGCATGTCAATACGATTCCCTCTAACAAGAAACACTGTTGGATGACTTGTTTTTACCATATCGTTGTATTTGAGCATCATTTTAGTTTCATTCGACCCAATGTCACCCCTCTAAGGGGTGAGATTGGGTCAATTTCCAAACTATTGGCATTTAAGGTAGTGTTCATCAAAATCCACCATATTTTGGGAAAATGTTAGTAAACTATCTAAGAACAAATCTATGTTGAAAGATTTTCGATGTTATTCAAATTGTTTTTGTTATTAAGAAATGACGAGAGGTGTATCGTTTTTTTTGACCCATAGTCACCCCCACTGACGGTATTAGAAAAATGAAAACAATATTTTAAAATAAAATATTTTGGGAAATTGATTTTTTTGTAAAAAAAAGTTTGTTTAAAAAAACACCATTGTTTACCAATTTATTTATGAATAGTTCTCATCAATACCTACGACTTTACCCAAGACACCAAACCGATCAGAAAATTCCTTTAAAAGAAACAGATTTTCGAATATTTACGTACCTCTTTGTGTGGACAGCTGCCAAAATTGTATGGAGCCTTGTATGGGTGAACCAATGACACCAAATGGCTTCTTTGATCATAGAGAAGGCCCTTAAATGGTTTGAGCCAATTCATAAATCTAAACAAATCCATTTGCCGGGTTTGGTGGAGAATTGCTCATTTGTGAAAGTATTATCTGCAGGGTTCGTCGTTATATCCCAAGTCCATCTAACTTTGACTCCTTTTTGCTTGCTTCTCTTTCTCAATTTTTCAAAAAGGAAACCCAGAAGTTCCTCAATTCCTGGTGACCCATTGTTCACCTGCCAACTCTGCCAGTTCACACCACAACACTCTCCGAATACAATGCACCGAATCCAAGTGTGTTTGTGTGTGTAAACCATTGTGTTTAGTCCACGTTTTGTTCCGCTTTCGCTGTGTGAATGCACCTCGTCCCACGTCCATTGTTGGCCAATAGTCAAAGCACAATTCCGCGGCAAAAGAATGCAAAAAGTGCTTCCAGTCGCGTCGTGGTGCTACAACACAGCATCACCAGGTTGATGACGTTTGAAAGGCATTGTTTGTTTGCGATAAAAAGGAATAGAGTGGAACGGTGGGTCAAAAACCTGATTTTTTTTTTGTTTGAATCACATGAAAAACAAATGAAACCATTTTGAATTGAATTGAAGATATTTTCTTTAAATCTCAGGATGAGTGATACTCTACGATAACACATAAGATTTCTTTCATTATCATGATGTGGTAGTCACATAAACTGCCAGCAAGTTTTTATTTGGGTGTAGTATCTGTAATTGCCTCGAGGTAGTTTAGTACTTGGCTCAGTAGACAGCACAGGATGTCGATCCTGCTGGAGCCGCTGCATACAATAAGGCACGTCCAGGTTGTCAAACTCTTCACTCTCCACTTAGGGTAGAAACGGAGAGAGCCTCTGGCCATTATTGTTATTTGCCGTGGCGGAATGATGATAGCTTTTCCTGACGAACGGAGTGCTTTGTGAGGTTTATTGCCTCTTGTTCAAAGCCATTCTTTATTTGCTATTGCGTTGGAATGAATACAACTTTGACGAATAACTATTCATTTTGAGCAGTTCGATTGTTGACAGCCAGCCCGCTAAACGGTGCTGCAGTTAAACAAAGAGACAACGAATAACGAGGTACTGTCACTGGGTCAGCTGTAAATAACGGTGAATATAGTTTGCTTTGTAGTTTTTTTACATTATATCTGGTTGATCTTCTTCGCCAGTTCCAGGATTCGCTAGTGTTGGGTGTCCCTTACCTATACCAACATCTTTGGTCCTTAGAACTTTGTATTACTTATGTATGTGTCTCATTTTCCAACCCAACACCACACATGCACAGAGGCACCACCTCTCCAGCATGTTTTATGTATAAAAACCGTTCCGAAAATAGTTCGTCCCGATATGTTCCGTTCGTCGTCGCGGTCTTGGCCCGTTTTACAGCCATCCAGTCAGCCACTATCTCTATTTCTGTGCTTGCCCCATAAAACGTTTTATTCATGTGATGATGCGATGCAGCTATCGACTTTTCGACGCTCCAAATGCAAGGCTCCTCTTGGAGCAGCAGCAGCAGCAACAGAAGCAGGAGATTGCAATTTTCTGATGTGCCGTTGTTGTCTGTTGTTGTCCTGTGCCAGCCTGGCACTGCCAGGGTTGGTTACTGGTTAAGCTTGGTTCTCGCAATGGATGGAAATGAGGTGAACCACGAATCGTTGGAACGGACTGCTGCTGATAACCAGTTGTGCTTTTCAAGTGAAGTTTCGTACAGTTGGTCATTTCTCTGGTCTGATTGTGGCAATGGATCTGAATGGAAAATAAATTTCAAAAAGTAATAATGCAAATGGCTCCAAATTACCGGCTAATATTATTAGTTTGTCCATCAAAGTTAAGTGAGTATATTTGCTAGCCATTTTAATGCGCAGGGTGCTTGTATGTACCGGTGCTCAAAGTCGAACTATGTAAAAAGTACAGGGGGAATAGCTATCTCAAACTTTATTAATGACCAATGCTAAACTCGAGAAATGCCACCAAATCAACTAGCTTTAACAAATGTGTTCATTCGTAAATTGAATCAATAAATATCCAATCATTTTAAATAACCTACTTGTGACCACATTTTAGTCACAAGTTCTGGTGGCTGAGGCAGTTTGGTTCGAGTCCTGTAGTCGACACTTTTTGTTTTTTTTTTAGTCTGGGGAACCTTTTTGGATTTTAGCTAAGGACATTTTTTTTCCTGGGGCGTAAAAGTTATCACTAAAATAAACTTAAAAATCATAAATGTCAAAATCGTCACAGATGGGACAATTATGCGAAAACGACAGAAAAAGATTGTGCAAAATCTGATACAAGAGTCATGATTTTTCGAAAAAAAAAGAATGAACTTCGGAACATATTGAACATATGATTTTTAATTGTTTGAAGGTACTCCATTTTCATGTTATATGCAATGTTTTTTGTTAGATGAAAAATTGTTTTATTTTAATTAAAAGGAGATGGAAAATTCAACAGCCTCATAAAGTGAATGTGAAAAGTTGTTTTTGTCAGTGTCACCCTATTAGCCCTATTTGTGGGGGCCGGGCATTTAGCGTGATATTGTTTCGCCGAAGATCGTTTCGCGGGATGAAAAAAAAACAATCATAAAACAAATTGTAAAAAATCAATCAGCAGTTAAAAAAAAATATTTGCGTGAGTTTTTACATGGCCAATTCTATGAACTATGTTGAAGATGATTTATTCAATATTCTTTGAAAATGAATTCTTTGGAGTATTTTGAAGATCATTTTATTCATTTCTGGGAGTCCTTGCATTGTTTTTAAAATGACATGTTCTTCGAAAACAAATTGGTATCTCAGTAGAACAAAATCAGAAGTTTTTGCATTCTTTCAAAAAATACCAGTTCTTTGGACTATTTAAAAGATAATTTTATAGTTTTTATAGTTTTATATTCTTTCAAATATCAGACAGGTTCTTTGAAAATGAATGGGATTCCCAATAAAACAGTTTTTTTGTTGAAGTTTTATATACCGTCCTCATGGGTGACATTGGGTCTAGGGGGAGACATTGGGTCGTACAAATTTCTGCATTATTGTATGACAAGGGCTAGTGATTTTACACGGCGAAAAAATCAAAATTACGCGGCATGCCAATTACAAAACATTGAAATTTCACGGCAATTTCACGGTGCTCTAAAAACTGCTCAAAATAAACGTCAAACTGTTTTCTTTTAGCAAAATTATTAACAGAAAACTGTCTTAAAAGTAAGCAGTAGTTTTAGATACAAAATAAAACGCGTTTAAAACCCCCTGACACAAGTGATTTATTTGAAAAAAGGAGTATTGAATTAATCTTGGGAAATTTTGAAGAATTTCCGTCAGTTGAATTCTAGATTTAGGTCTTACAAACAAATGTAAACATTGAGTGTATCCCGGTTACTCCAATGAACATTGACATTAGGTGTGAAAGGGATACACTCAATGTTAACATTTGTTTATAGGACCTAATAAAAAAAAGTCAAGAATTTATGATTCAGCTGTTTTAATTTTATTGAGATTTTATAAAATTAATTTTCTTAAATACCTCCAAAACGAAGCAAGTCTTGAACCTCTAATTCATCAAAACTAGAAGCATTTAAATAAGTGCAATACATTTTTTTTTAATTTCGGCAATAGTGATATTTTAGTTTTTTTTTAAATAAAGTTCAGGCAAAACTTTATTAAAAGCAGTTTTTACATTTATTGATGATTAAAGAAAAATATAATACGTTGCAAAATGGTTAACAAACATGATTTCAATATGTATTATTTTACTTATCAATTGAATCAAAACATATAATTTATATTCAAAATATATTTATAATGCAATTTGTTCCTTGTTGTTTAATGTAGTTGATTAATTAAAATAAATTTTAAGCAAATTTTAAAATAAAAAAGGTATTTTTTGCGTATTCTTTTAAAGAAGTGTTTATTAATGTTCTTTTAAAATCTTTTTGGAATTCTGTGGAATAAAGAAACTATCTGCATTTTGTTGAATATTCTAATGAACAATATCTTCAAAAAATAATTGTAGATCTGATATGAAATACTTCTTTATTTGTAAACTGCATTCAAAATGATTGTAAAAATCTTTTTAAATGTTTGAATTAAACAAATAAGGCTTAAATGCATTGAGTAGCGATTTATCACTTGAATATTTCAAATTTCGCGGCATTTCACGGTATTTCCCAAATTTCACGTCCAAGGGTGAATTTCACGGATTACGCGGTTTCCGTGAAATCGCGAAAAATCACTAGCCCTATGTATGACCCAAACTCACCTCCCAGACCCAATGTCACCCCTGATGACGGGCATTCCGAATTTGAGTCTGGTTTAGCAAATCAACTTTAAAAAACAATCTAATTCATCGCATTTTCTAACATTCGCATTGCTTTGAAAATAAAAACTAATTTCTGTACGTTTGTACGTTGATAATTTGAGGAGGTGGTTTGCTTTTCAATGTTTTTGCCTTTTTTGGCGTTAGTAGCTCTATCAAAAAGTAGCTGAAGAACTTTCTTGATTATTTTTTTTTAACTTTTTGCATTCGCAAGAGCAGTTCTTAAAAAAATTTAGTACCATGATTTATTAATCAATTTTGTTTCAATAATTTGAAAAATGTAGTTCCTACATTGACACCATTCATAAATTAAGTAATATTTTCATTTCTTTCTGCGAGATTTTGAATACAAAAAGACGAGATGCAGTTCACATATTTTGCAAGATAAAAATAGTTTTGATGATATGTTCAGCCGAAAAAATTTCAATGCCTTTCCTTTGATTTTTGAAGCAAAAAAAAAGGGTCTGGTGAAACGTCTAATTCGGCGATATGTGCCAGATTCCTAATTTTTCAACTGACAATATCTCGTACCCGAACTCGTACCACACAGTTTTAAATTAAATATTTGTTGGTTTTGTCATTCATCATTTTTTTGTGGTTAAATTTTGGAATTGGGTTTTTTCCTTTTTACCATAAACAAATGCAATTAAGTTCATTTTTCTTCAATCTTAAGCTGTTTATTTTGAATCATAATGTTTCCAAATTAAAGAGCGAGTCCACGAGCAGTTGTTTCGAGGATGTGGACATATATAGCTAGCAACTGAGCCAAAAATTTACACTTTAGGTCAACGGGATGTAGACAAATCAAAGCACAACCTTGATTTTTTTTTAAATGCAACAACATGAAAGGTGAAACTCTTCAGTTGGTTAAATCTTAAGGAAGCTATGGGCATTTTTGTGAAAAAATAGAACAATTTTAACACTATGACAAAGGGGTATGCCTTGTTCGTGGACTCGGTATTAAGCGAAATTTCACGATATCGCATTGAAGCTTTAATAAATTTAAATGTATGATTTTCCCTTCATAACACGATAATTAACACTTTCCACGAAAACCCTACACAACATCACCAACTCAGTTCCTGCTCCAAAGCATGCTTTCTCACGTACCCTCGTGCGTGACCTTCCTCATTATAACAACTGAGGATGCTGAGCTGTGCTTCCAGTATGGGTAGAGCCAGATACCGATGGGACTCTCCTTCAAAACCCAGGATCGGCATGACGCTCGAGATTTCCTAAGCCAAGAAAACACTGTGTTGCCTAAGGGAAACTACAGTTTATTTCCGGTTTCAGTCGACAGGTTTATTCAGGGATCCCTTCCTCTCCTCTAGCACTCGTTTCCCGTCCCACGTCCTTACATACTATCTCCTACCTCACTCGTCCTTCTTCTTTCTTCCTTTACACTTCCGGTGCACCGTTGACTCGCTCGGGGCCCCGTATCGCCGCTCTGCCGTCGTCGCTGCTCCTTCCTGCTGACGTAGACGCTCCTCCTGCAGTTCGCCAATGGGGGTGGCCTCTTTGTCAGTCGGATGGACCCTCCGACGCTTCGGCTGCAGCCTTCGAGGACCCTCGCCTGCCGTCCGCGCCCTTCCTGTGCTTGGTAACGGGCAACAGGCTTCGACGGCGTCCAAGGACTCCGTCGGTACAGTCCGGGTTTCGGGTCGCGGAGTTGACGGTCACGGCCAGGCGCACGAACAGTGTCGGTTCGTAGGGTGGTTCACCGGTCCGGAAATAGCACGGCCAGGGTGAAAACCACAAGTGTTCACAAAGTGAACCGTGAAACACAAAGGGGTCCTACGCGGGACAAAATGGCGGTTAGATTGCTAATGCTGGGGATCGGGGCTCGTATTGGGATGCTTCTGGGATGGCACATTCCTACCTGGATGTCCAAAACACACGAGTAGCTCCTGCTCTCGTCTCTCCTCGGAACGTAGCGAGTTCCGGGCGCTATCCTGATGGTATCAGGTTCCACTGGTCCGTCCAACGGACACTCTACCAACGCTGGTATTGCGGGTTGGTACTCACTTGGTTGCCTCTACGGACAACCGTTCGCAACTTGATCACCGGACTTTCTGATCCAGCAATCGCGATGGTGGTTCCCAGAAGCCCCCTTTAACCTTCACGTGCCAACTCATATCACCCGTCATTGCATCCTTCGAACATTCACCACCCCCAATGGCCGCCCATGCGATGTTCTTTAGCGGCGACATCTGGTGGTGACTAGCGGCATCAACGCACGGTGTGGGACGTGCAGCTACGGGTTGCTGCCTTGTTGGGAGACTTCCTCGTTCCCCGTCGACAAACACAACGTCTTCTTGGCAATATTTACACAAAAAACTATACAAAACGCGACGATTCACACCGATATTTAACACTACAAACACACTGGTTACATCATCACGCTCCGTGAACTGCAGTTTCTCCGTGTACCCTCTTTCCACGTAAAAAAAAACCCAGAACCCGATAATTTCCAACCAAAAAACCGCACGAACTAACGGGGAAAACCATTAACGACCACGTCGGTCACTCAAAGTGTGTGTGTGTAAAGTTTTGCGCGTGAGACCTGCATTTATAATGCTTTCACACGCACGCACGCTCTCACGCACGCACGCAGTGTTGCCAGACCTGCCCAGCGGTGGCCGGACCGTGATGGCAGAAATTCCCGGCACGTTGCTGGTCCTGTCGTGACACGCACACCAATTCACCACTTCACAGGGTAACCAACACACTCTTGGTCACAGTCGTGTGCTCTTTGAAGCATTGCGGTGGTCGTGAAAGTTTGGCGCGTAACTTTCGAAAAGGGCTTACCAATAAATATTCTAATTTTATTTTGTTTTTTTTTTCTCAAGTTTTGGTAATTATTTTAGTTTTTCAAAGTTATTTTATTTTTTTAAACTTTTTTCGACTATAACCATACTTCTTGTCATTCTGTGCAGCTCGTTCGTCGTATTCGTGACAAATTATCATAATGTTGCCAGCAGGATTCCGTCGTCATCGTCGTCCCCGGGTCCGCGTCAGTCAGTCAGTCAGTCAGTCAGTAAACCAGCCACTAGGTCGGTCGGATCGGGTGGCAGTCAGTGGCCACGTGTATATGTGTGTGGATGTGAACCTCGCGGGAAGAATTTCAAACTAGTGGCGTCCTTTTTCGTGTCCTTTTTCTTCGAGTTCTTCTCTCGTTTTTCCTATGATTTGGTGTTCCGTGCCGAAAGTGTTGTCTAATGCTGGGCAGTGTTCGTGACTGGTTCCTGAGGGATTTGGGCTTGGATCAGCATTATGCGGACTACCAGAGCAGGAAGTAATTTGCTGATATTTGGCTTTAGTTTTATTTTTTTGCTTCTTTTGGTTGAAAAGTAGCGACTCGAGCGAGAATTACGTGATTGGAATTGTCACTGAGGATGACGTGTTTTTTGGATACCAAGCAGAACAATTTAAACCATCTGCAAATTTGTGTAGAAAAAATTAACTCGAAAAGTGTGTAAATCACATCATTTGAGTGAAATTGCACGTAAACACAAATTGAGGCAAAATAATATAAAGCTGTCAAATTTATATTTCTGTTACTGTGTAGCAAACAATGGTGTTCCATGGTATATTAAAAACAAGCGCTGTTACAGTAAACTATCATGCGTCTCCATAAGAATGAGTTCTGTCTGGTAATGTATAATGATTTACTTTGGACGATTACTTTATTCGTTATTCTTAGGAAGTTAATTGAAATCAAAACGCAGAACCTATAGCAACACGAGAAAAGGGCGTATAAGCATTTTGACAGTCAGGGATATTTTGCAAATTCAGAAACAATTGATAACTTTTTCACAAAACTCTACTTGTAAAACTATAGCTTGCCTCTACGACTATCTTTTGACACTGTGTGTTTTGTTGAATTAGAAGCGTGAGCCATTTTTCGCCCAAGCCTCCTGATAAAGTTGGAACGGTAACTGCAACTCGCTGGTTCTTGGGCATAACTCAACCAATCAGGACGATTCTTGTTTCGAGTTATTTGTAAGAATGTCTGAATGATCCTAAAATTTTGCAGAACTCGATTTGATCAAATCTGTTATTTCTGCGACCGAAAACATCGTTCCACCTTTTTTTTTTATAGACTGCCTCCGCGGAATTTTGGCGTTTTTTTTACAAGCGAAAAAAAAATTGCAACGATCAAATTGAGTTCTGCAAAGTTATAGAATCATCTAGACATCCTTACAAATCATTGGCAACAAGAATCGTCATAATTGGTTGAGTTATGCCCGAGAACAAGCGAGTTGCAGTTACCATTCTACTTTTTTGAAGGGTTACACCCAGAACTGGGCATCGGCATACGAGAGGATAAAGAGCACGATTCGGTAGTAAAATGGTACTGTGTGCGGACTGAGAGGATAAATCTCGAAATTAGCGAGAGTACTTTACTCATGGGTTCATCTTCAAAAAAAGTTCATCTATCAAAAAAATTGTACCGGTATCGAGACTCGAACCCAAGACCTTCGGCATACTGAACCGTGCCTTTGCCGTATGGGCCACCATGGTACGGTGACTAATTGGCGGTCATTTGTCCATATAAGCCACTCAATAGGATGAACTGTTCCAATGAACGAATGAACACGCGAGAGAACTATACTCTCGCAAAATAGCACTTTCCTCACGTTTCTTTTCGTGAGGACTATCCCCTCGTTCTTTAACTTTGGGTGTAGGATTTGGAATGTTATGATAAAACCAGGGCTGCGGAGTCGGGACATGTTTCAAACAACTCCGACTCCAACTCCGACTCCGACTTTCTGAGATTAGCCGGCTCCGACTCCGACTCTGGCTCCGGCTTTCAGCTCGAACTGACTCCGACTCCGACTCCAACTCCGGCCTACAAACTCTAGCCGACTCCGACTCCGACTCCGACTCCAGCTTTCAACAAATGGTTAGCTCCGACTCCGACTCCGATTCCACGTATTTTTAAATGTTTCAAAAGTTAGTTAACTATTTTTTTGAAAACATTGATACATAGGATTATTTAAATACTTTCTAAATGTCATGATTTTCTCAAGGAAAATAAGTTCAAATCATAAAACTGAAAAAAAGTTTCCAGGTAAAAAGTTTTAAACGTTTAAAAAAACGTTATAAAGAAAATATCTCCAGTTTTGAAGGCATTTTCAAAAGAACAACTCAGAAATATGGACCAAAATTTTGCCAACGATTTATAATTTAAAAAAAAGTGATTTTTGTAAAAGAATTAAATCATGTACTTCAAATTTTTTAAGCTCACATTTATGTAAATCGTATGCACATTTTTTTTATTAATTGCACCGTTTTAAAAATAAAGCCATTCAAAGTTAAATTTTGTCCGAAAAATTCCGGTTTTTTTTATTTATTTTTTTAAATAGTGTCCATGATTGTCCATTCCTGAAAATATTATTTTCGAAAAATTCAGAAAATTTCCCACTATTGCGTCTAAGAAGATTGGACCACTGGTTGAGCATGAGCATGAGCATGAGAGACCACCCATGGTTGTCCTTCTCCGTTGCTGAACAGGACCGTAATATCCTATCAATACAACCGACCATACGCTTGAACGATCTAATGGTGTTTCCCTTATCAACAGCATGTATGAATGCGCTGAAAAGATAAAACATCAAGATCATTAAAACTAGATCTGGAGCAAATAGGTAACAGTCGTTGGCCACCAACGGCGCCCGCCATGTCAGTTTGTAGATCTCGGGGGATTGGGACGGGAATGTTAGTTAGCACAGGTTGCTACAAAGGGTGGGTTCTATACGATATCCACACCCCCACGTGTGCCGGAAAACTACTTCTACTTGGGATTTTGTTAGTGGGTAAGGGTAATGGCCAGGATTCAACATAGAGGATGATGATGCGACCCAATAATCAATAAATTTTGTTTAATGGTGTGATGTATTATGCATTCTCAAGGCAAACAGTCGGAGTATGCGGATGAGACTATTCCCGGTTATTTGGTGTTGAGTTTAGCATAAATGATTCAATCTTAGACAGCCGGCTGTGGAAAGATAAAACCAACTAAAATGCGAAAACGCGAAACCGCCCGGACCGAAATACACACACAATCGGGGGGGAAACAAAGACGGAAACGGCAACGAAAATCCGGCGTGTTATCCGCGACGAGCACCGTTCAAATTCTCCAAAGCAACTGTCAACATCGCGGAATCGTCCGGGTCGAAATACACACACAGTCGGGGGGGAAACAAAGACGGAAACGGCAACGAAAATCCGGCGTGTTGACCGCGACGCGCAACGTTCAAATTCTCCAAAGCAACTGTCAACATCGCGGAATCGTCCGGGTCGAAATACACACACAGTCGGGGGGAAAACAAAGACGGAAACGGCAACGAAAATACGGCGTGTTATCCGCGACGAGCACCGTTCAAATTCTCCAAAGCAACTGTCAACATCGCGGAATCGTCCGGGTCGAAATACACACACAATCGGGGGAAAAACAAAGACGGAAACGGCAACGAAAATACGGCGTGTTATCCGCGACGCGCAACGTTCAAATTCTCCAAAGCAACTCTCTAAGAAGATTGGACCACTGGTTGCTGAGATACAACGGATAAAGGAAAAAGAAACAGGAAAAATTGTTTTTTTTTTAGTCTAACCTAAACAACCTTCTATTTTCTAATGTCGATATATCAAAATGAATGGTCCGATTTTTAATATTCAAGAATGAAACATTCTTGAAATTTCCCGATCTTTTCGGAAAAAATATTTCATTTTTTTGAATGAATACTAACATTTCAAAAGGGCCAAAAATTCAATATTTTTAGAAATGGACAATCATGGACACTATTTTGAAAAGTAAAAAAAACCGGGATTTTTCGGACAAAATTTAACTTTGAATGGATATATGTTAAAAAGTACTTTTCGATTGCAAATTCAATTTTACAAAAAAAAAATTAGGTCAGAAAATGTTAATTACAAGATTTAAATTTTTACATAAATCACTGTTTGAAAAAAATATAACTCATCGGCAAAATTTTGGTCCATACTTCAGAATGGCTTAAAAGATGCGGGGTTTTGTCCTCTAAAACATTAAAAAACAACTCAAATATTTTAAAATATCAATTTGGGGAAATTGATTTTCTGTAATTAAAAGTTAATTAAAAAATCACTAATTTTTTTTCCGTGTACATATTTTTTTAATAGTTCTCATCAATACCTACAACTTTGCCCAAGACACCATTTCAATAAAAAAATCCTTGAAGAGTTACAGATTTTCGAATATTTACGTTCATCCGTCAAAACAAAAAAAAAGTGTCGACTACGGGAATCGAACCAGAGACCTTTTTGCACAGACTAATTCAATAACTGCCTCGGCCACCACAGCTTGGTGACTAAGGATGTCGACGTATGACACTTGGAGATTTATTGTTTCAATAAACTTGTTATGATGGTGTGAGTTGGTAGCATTATTCTTTCGATTTTGGCTTTGAGCCCAAAATAAATTTTGAGGGAACGAATCTCTCGACTCTGATTTTGGGTGTAGGTTCGAGCAGAAACTTGTAATAGAGACCACAAAAGACCTGGGGGTCGTTAAAGCGGATGGCTTGATTTTTGAAATTAAATATATTCAACAATCTTATCATTAAATTTCATTTTTAATTTTCCTCACCAATCTCAAACTTAGTTGGTTTTTGTCATTCCATTTTATGGCAATGACCTTTATTTAAGAAAAAACAAAAAAATATCTTATCAATATTAATGATTGCATTACATCCGAGTAACCCCGAAAATTTACAGCAAAAATTAAGTGGCCAGGCCTACTGCGTTGCAATAACCGCAGAGACAGATTTTGTGAACGGACCACATTTCACAGAATCAACAGGATGCGTGGTCTACTGCGATCTTACAGCATTTGTGGATTGCATCTCTTGATATTTTATTATTAAAAATAAATTAAAATAAAATGTTTTTGTTGATAAGAAAAAGCTCAAAGAAAAAAAAATCATTCAGGCACCATCAGAATAGGCTTAATCGACCAATAAACCGGAAATGTCCCTCAAACCCGGCACGAACTCGCTTCCAAGTAGTTTCATGTTTGACCCGTGTGCGTGTTCATCTCATGCTGTGGTGACACACACACTTGCACGCATAAACGCCACATGCTTTCTTTTCGAAAAACGATAAGAAAAGGACCCATACGTGAAACCCCAAGCAAAAATCGTCAACTCATATGAGCGGTGTTATCGATTTTCTTCCCTCTTTGGGACGCCGCCGCAGTTGTTGTGTGCCAGTTGTAAGCAAGCGTCTTTTTAAAGGCACACATGAAAGCTTACCCAAATAATGAACGTGAGGGGAAAAAATGCCGACCAAAACAAAAGGCTTTTGAACACTCTTACAAGAACGGTAAAGTTCGCGGTGTGTTTGATTTGTAAGCTCATTTTTTTTCAAATTCAAATTTAAATATTAATTTATATTTTTTCTTCAAAAAGTAAAATTAAAATTATTAACTAAAATAAAAAAAGTCATCGAGCACACCGTTTTCGACGGCGGAAGGAAGCAAAAGCGAATGACTTTGCAGTATTTCCAAACAAAAATGAGAAAAGCACAAAAGAAGAAGGAAAAAAAAGACACAAGGATTAAAGAAAAGATAGGCTGCATGCATTATGGTGGTTCCCACCAACACCACCAAGCGAGGCCAAGCTTCTTTGAACTGGCTGTTTTTTGCTTTTCTTTAGCTGTGAATGTCAACTTTTGCGATTAAACGAAAACCCCCTCAATGGAATTCCGGGAGGGAGTAAAACACAGGCTAGTAGGGTGGTAAGATGGGGTGGGTTTAGTTTGAAAGAAAGCGAAAGGTGCCTGTCAAAAGCGAAAGCATATCTATGGAGTGTAGCGAAAGAGTGGAAGGTGGATGGAAGGTTTGTCCTTTGCTTATTCGTCGTGTAACCGGTCTACACACATTACAACGAAGAAGGTCAACTGTACAGGAGAAATCGGGTACAATTGTTTGGTGGAGACGCATGGTAGTGCACTTGTAGGAATGTTAGGATTTGAAGTACTGAGGGACTCCACTGAAATTGCCGTGCACAGTGGCCGCATGGATATGGTTTTTGCCTTGAAAGCAGAAAATTTTGGGCTCAGGTACCATAATGTGTATCTCCATCATGCACCTAATGTTGATTCGCCAGCACTTGATTTAACAGATAATTCTTTTTTCCTTTTTTTCATTCAGAAAAACACACAAGCGGTTGATTTACTTCATTATTTAAGAACTCTAAAAAAATGCAAAAAAATAAAAAAGTTTAAAAATTGAATTTACGAAAAAAAAAATGTTTAAAAATGCATTATACACCTGTCCAGTTGTTTTGCAATTAGGGGAAATCTACCCATTTTAATCCTAATAAGCGGTCGTGTTTGAATGATGCTGGATAATCTAGAGTCTCCCTTGAATTTTACTAAAACCAAGTACACCAACGAGTAGAGCAATTTTTTGTGAACATTTCTGTTTATTTTCACTTTCACTAAAAGTTATTCTATTTCTTTACCAAGCATTTAACAAAAAAAAATTCCCAAGGGTATTCTAATCGAGGCGAATGCATTGGGCCACGCCCATTTTTCTAATATCGGCTTAGTTCTTTTTTCTTCCAACACTCTGTCGAGTGTTGCCATTTGCGCTGACAGTTCAAACGAACACTCACGAAAAGTGGCATTTATAGGGAAAGTTTCCTGGCATCGCTGGCTGTGCTGCTGGTGGTGTTGACGGCCAGCCTTTGTTCTTTTTTGCCTTCGTCTCTCGCTCGGTTTTCTTCAGCCTTCGAGTGGAATGCAAAGTGAAAATTGAAACGTCAAACGACTTGGCGCGTTTGTTTTTTTGATGGCGCTTGCTAATTTATTACATTTTTCGGGATTATTCTTCAAGTGAGTGCCTTACTAATGATCAAAAGAACATGTTCCGGTAGTTGGAAGCAATTTCATATCTTAAGCGCCGTGAAAAAGTAAGCGAAAGTGAAAAGTTAATTTTGGCGATATTCATTAAGCGTTTGAGGGATTCTCGTGTGTGTCACTGTGTGTGCCAACAAAATGATGAGAAGTGGTCTCGCAAAATACAAATTATGATCAAAAGTGCATTAAATGTGATCTTTTTGGCCAGTAAGTGGCATACATTTGCGTGCTTACTCGAGGCGGTGCTGTTGCTGGTAAGTTTATAGCCCAAATAGTATTTTTGGAGCTTTAATCGAGCATCAAACTCTCCATATGACGAAGATAGGTGTTTGATTGGAAAGGGTGGATTTCCCCTATTAGTTGCCAAAATACGTAAGTATTGACGAAAAAATATTTTTTTTGCAAAAAAAAGTTTTTGCTGTGCTGTACATTGAAATTTCATAGAAATTCAAAATATTTTTAATCCACCCCAAACATGCTAAATATGATTATCAAAGCAGAAAAATACATTTTAGATTGTTTGCAGTTGATTTGAAATTTAATTTCATTACAATTTAGTTTTTTTTTAAATATATTTTTTTACCCCTGATTTTTCGGAAGAATTTTGAAGGGGGGGGGGGGAATATTTGCAACGGCCTAATTATTCATATACCTAAATCTATTAAAAATCTTATCCTGCTCTAATTTTCGAAACTTTTTCAACTAAACTGATCATTTGGGAGACCTGAAATATGTTCCAAAAAATTACAAGTTGATCTTGACAATTTGTTTTAACATAGTTAATGTACAATTGATTTGGAAAAACGACAGCGAATTAAAATATTTATAAAGAAAAACTTATTTAATATGAGGACCATTCTACACCCAAAACTGGGCAGCGCTCGTCCGAGGGAATAACGGCCTCGAGTTGAGAGAATAGTGGTACCATTTACGGACACAGAGAACACAGCTCGAAATGGGCGAGTAATTATTCCATCGAGATACATTTGCAAAAAAGCATTATTCTTTCGATTTTGGCACTGAGCCCTCAATGAACTTTGAGGGAACAATTCTCTCGACTCCGAGCTTTGGGTGTATTTCCCTCTTCGATTTGCGTGAATCTTTGTCCTAAAGGGTAATTTTGGTCCCTGATCACTATCGTGACGGAGGGGCGGTACGACCTCTTCAATTGTGGAACATTCAATAAAAGACGTGTTTTTTGATTAGTTGCAGCCTGAAATTGTGATTATTTTGGAAATTAATTTTAAGTCTAGACTCGATTATCCGAAGGCCTCGGAAAAAATTCACTTCGGATAATCGAATTGTGATTTTTTTTGCTGTTGTATTATTTTTTATTGTTGAGCTTCAGTATGAACAATTAACAACTCTAAAGTGATTTAGAATTTTTGAATCCAAGATGGCGGCCAAAATGGCTTTGATGAAACATTGAAAAATGCATTTGAGCAATTCCCAAATAGGGAATCGGTTGTACCGGACCCTCTCCGATTTCAATGAAACTTTGTAGACATGTTTTCCTACGCTTATGTAAGCCATTTTTGTGTATATGGAGCCAATTTCACTCGATAATGAAATTTGAGAAGGGCGTAAGCGTTTTGAATATTTTTGTAATTCGTTATTTAAATATTTCTGTATCTCGAAGCCGTTGCATCGTATCAAAAAGTGGTCAAAGACAAACTTGTAGGAAATTCGACGGGCTTTCCGAAAAAAATGCACTGAAAGAAAAAAAACACGCCACTTCTATGAGATTTTTCGATTTTTAAGTTTAAAAGTCAAATTTAAGGGTGAGCTCACGATTTTTTATCGTTCAATTTTTGTGTGAAAATAGCCTAAGATGTTACAAAAAGTCCCGCCCGTGTGGATCAATCGGACCGCGCACTGGACCCACAATCCAGAGGTCGAAGGTTCGAATCTCGCGGCGGGCGCTCTAAAATTCTTTGTGTAAATATGGGTATTCGGCGCCGTCGCTCCGTGCCATACTTTCATACACTTAGGAGCCCAGGGCGGCGAAATCCTTGTAGATAAAAAGGAAGACACTAGTGGTTGGTACTAGCAATGGTGGCCGACAGCTATAAAGTCAGCTTCGTTTTTTCGTTACAAAAAGACTCACGAAAAATGCAGGATGTTGCAACTAACCTAAAAAAATACAAAAATCATTTACTGTCACTGTTTTTTTGAAAAGTGTTCTAAACGTCAAAATTTTCAAAAATACGGGAATCGATTCTCCACACAATTTTACATCAAAGTCTCCATATTGACCACTGTCCTAAGTCCAATCCTTGTGAAGTTACAGCGGTTTTAAAAATAAAAATGTTGAAATTTTTTGTGGTTCTTGACAATTTTTATATGACAGACTTGAAATTTCAGTCTCGTAAATATTTTTACCGGAAAGCTCGACCAATTTCCCATAAGATTGTCTTCACAACCACTTTTTGAAATAACTCATTTTTTTGATGATTTAAGCTGACGATATTAATCCATGTTACTAGCATCCACTGAACTACACTGAAAAAAATATTCAGTTTTCAGTTATGAGTAATGCAATTAGCCTATATCTGTGAGCCCATACTTCCAATTGAAATGTGGTCAAAAACACCGTTCTTTATGGAAACATTTAAAACTAATGCTAAGATAATTTCATGTTATAATCAGTTTAAAAAAAAGTGTACTGTAAATATGAGGAGCATGTTCCGCACCCAAATGGCGATAGAAGAAAAAAAAACTGATTTCCAAGGTAAAACAAAATAAACTTAGGTTTTTCATAAATAAATATTGGGCAATGCACAGAGTACACTAACCCGATTATGTTTTACAAAAATTTCAAACTTCCTGTCCTGACAAACATTGAAAAATAACTCTTTTATGCTTTTCTGCTTCTAGACAAGCAAAACTCAGTTTAAAACCGTATATTGTGTTGAACCTCATGAGCAGATGGATTTAGAAGAAGAGGATTTATAACAAAGTAATAAATTTTTTACAAATGATATTTTTCACGATTTGATCCAAAACTGCAAAAAAAAATGTTGAAAGAAGACAAAAACTTCCACGGTTGGTGTAATATCTGGACCAACACGAGAAACGGGCGGATAAACATTTTGACAATTTGAGCTATTGTGCAAACTCTCAGGTGTGACTCAGGGTGACTTTTTCACAAATCTCGAAATTTTGATCTATATCAACTTTTGAACAATGCGGGTTTTGTTAACCCTTTAGACGGGCTTCGATTTAAAAAATCGCCAAAAATCCATTTTTTAACCAATTTTAGATCTTTAAAAAGCATTGGGAAGAAGAACTCTTAAATTTTTTTGAAAATTTCTGGGTTGGAAGTTTTATTTGTTTTATGTAACTTTGCCAATGTTTTTAAAAATGCAATTTTTTTAGGGGTCAACTTTGGCTGTGTTTTTTACTACCATGTTCTATATTTTTAGTAAAAAGAAGTATGCAGTAATTTTTCTAGTGTCCCAGACTATGCCTCTACGCATTTTTTTACAATTTAAATGATAATGGTGCCATTCTATTGCACAAAATAAGAAAAACACGCAAAAAATTTAAAAAGTTACTGTAAAAACATGAAAGAATAAGATAGGCAAAATCTAATGATAGGAGGTGGTAGAATAGCCAAAAACTACCAAAACAAACATAAACTAAACAAGATAAATGCAAATTAAAATACAAAAATGAAACAAAAAAAAAACATTAACATGAGAAGTAAAGTTTTTCGTAGAACAAAAGTTGGTCAAAATAACCTTCTGTACAAGAGAAAAATAAAATTACTCGAAAAAAAAATTTGGGCAGTAGAGGGTTAAACAGTTATAAGCAAGTTTTCTTGAAAATTGCAATAAAGTTCCAGCTGTCAACATGGTTATGCGTCTGTTTCAAATGGTGCTCCAGATATAGTGTATCAAACTTAACATAGTTTTAACAAATCCAACTCCATGCTTGGATGTTAAACCCCCTCCTAAGTGTAGTCACGCCGAGAGTACATGCTAGCAAGGTTTCCACCCCTGCCAACATACGACATCAGCATCAGCCGACGACGGCACAGACGGGGCGTCTACAAGTCTCAATCCCGCACCATGCCGTGTACCACGCCAGAAACCGCAAGACCTCCTGTAACGCCACCGTCGTCGTCGTCGTCTATCCTGGTGTCTATTTATGGTGCAACATAAGAAGCAAAGGCGTCCTCCTGGGGCCAAATCAGCTGCAAACTGAAACCTCGTCGTCCCTTTGGATGTAACCAAGGAGGACCAACGCGTTTCGAAGCCCTTGTTTGGTCGTGGTGCATTCCTCTCTGACGTCATCGAGAGTGACCTTGCCAGTGTTGATGACACACAAACTCTGGTCTTGTGGACTAACTAAACTATGTTTTGGTTGGAGGAAGATAGCCTTCGTGAGATTGGATAGAGGGAAGATGATTTAGTAGGTTGCAGTTATCTGCAAGCCTTACATACACGGAGAGACCGGCCGGGGCAAATCTAAGAAAATCTTGGTTAATTTAACTAAAAGTATGGGTTAATTTTTTACACAGCTTTTTTTCAACAATCGATTGTTGATTTTGTTAACCCGAAATTGCTGACCACCGGTAATTAAAATTAACTAAAAAAATACTTGGAATTGCCATTTTTGTTGGTTAAATGGCCGAAAAAAATTCTAGCAGTCGACTGCTAGAATATTTTTTTCAGAAAATTAACTAAAAATTTCTTGTTTTCAGCTGAAATATTGTGATATATTCTGTTAAAAACTGGCTGGGAAATGTTTTTCAACTATTTTTCAACAATTTTTTTTCGTTGTATCAACCGAAATATTTTTGCATGCAGCAAATTATTAGTATTTTACAACAAAACATTTCTTTATTAGACATAATTTATGTAAGTGTTGATATATATATTTTCTTTAATTATCTAACGATATAGGCTGGGCCGAATTTCTAGCTATATTTTAACTATTGTCTTACTTGAATACAGAAAAATATTCGTACATGTAGTCAATTATTAGCTGTTGTTAGCAATATTTTTTATGGAATTTGCCGTAAATTTTGTAATAATGCCTCACAAATTAATGCTGAGTGTTTTTATTTTCGCATTTATTCTGCCTAAAAATTTAACGTTATGTACTAATTTGTTTTTTTTTTTTGCATGAAGTTGTTAAGTTACTGTTAAAAAGCATTAAAACAAAACTTTTTTTTAACTGTTGTTATAAAACATGTAAAGTTTGATTAATGTTTTAAAAAATTACGTTTCATTAAACTAAAAATAATGAAAAAGCATATTACAAATTTTGTTAAACATATTTAAAAAAGATGTTTAATTTTACATGAATTCCTGAAAAATAGAAATCGAGCAAAATTTTCACCAAGTTTTAAGCTTATATTTTTATAATGTTGTATAAAATTAAGTGTTGTATCCACTTACCATCACTGTGAAATCATACGATAAGTCATCATCATCTACAATGGTCTCAGGTTTAGTTATTTTTCTTGTGGTTGGACACAGAATTTTCACTAAAGTGAACCTTTTGCTGCAAATAGACACCGTAAACCGGGGTGACTTTGATAGGTTTGCGATTTTTCCGCAAAATGAAGAGTACAGTTAAAATACGTAAGGAATGGTTTAGAAACATACTGACCGTGGTAGAGAAGTGTTCAAAGTACCTCAAGAAGAACTTTTCATAAAATTTTGAAAAGTTCAAAAAGTTAGTTAACTATAGTTAAGAAAATGTTGATGAAAGTCATTATTTTAAACTTCTCAAAGTGTCATGATTTTCTAAATGAACATGATTTTTAATCGAAAAACGGAATGCATTTTCGGATTCTTTGGACAATTTTCCACTAGGAAAAGGTTAAAAAAGTTTGTAAATAATAAATAATATGTGTTTTTGAAACACAATTAAAAAAAATCTCCAAATTTATAGGCAATTCCAGTTGAACAAATTTCATGTAAAATGTGAAAACTTGTGATTCGTGCTTCGAATTCAGTATAAAATGCAACATAAATCGATAATTTTACAAACAAAACTAGTTTTAACAAATTTCAGGCAAAATTACGACTTTTTAACAATTTTACCTAAAATTTATATGTATTTTGCTAAAAAGCTTATACACTTAGTTAACTAAATATAAACATTGATTTTTTTTTCTTAAAAACTATATCAGCTACTTTAGTGATGGTACATTTAGCGTATAAATAAAATTTGAATATCTTAAATATGATTTTAACAAGAAAAACTATGACTATCAAAGTCACCCCGGAATTAAATCTAAGAATTTTTAACGTAACTATTTTTCTAAACATTATTGAAAAAACTTTTTTTCCGAAATTGTGCAAAGACTTTGTGTGCTCTACCCCAGTACATGTTTTAAAAATAATAATCTTGATAAAAACCTTACCTGTTGAAAAATATTCTGAAAACAAATTGAAATCCTATCAAAGTCACCCCGGTTTACGGCATGTGAAATGTATTAGTAATTTAATACAAAATTCTTAATTTCGGCTATAAACTGAAAAAAGGAACGTAAATAAATGAAATTATATTGAGGAAAGAAGAAATGTCAATAATGCTACTTACCAAGGTCGCATTAATTTAACAATTACTTTTGGCAACAAACTTTCATTGCATTTGATTCAATTTATTCAACGTACTCCGATTTCTGAAAAAAATATTTTGAGTTTTACTTACCAGTTTATTGAGCAGTCGTATTGCAACAAAACTTTCAAGTAAATAATTATCTTCTTTTATATATTTTATAAATATATTTTTTTTAATATTTTACTTCATCTTGATGATTCTGAAAAAAATGGTTCATTAAGATTTTATCCGTCGTAAGCACGAAGCTTTTTAATGATTCAGTTTTCTAATAAGAATCACATTAGATAAATTATTGTGCAAAAATAAACCCATACTTACTTGGATTAACCAACATTTTGTTAAATTTGCCCGGGCTGCTCTATCCTTGAAGAGTCGGCCCGCTTTTCCCTTCTATTGCCCTCTCGTTCCATCAAACATTCTTATAACGTGTTCAACTCACTCGCATTAGAGGCCTCATGGCGAAGGTCGTCCTCTTGCTCTTCATAGTTTGTCACCTGCAAATAAATCATCAACAAACCTACTCACCAATTCCACCTCCCCAGTTGCAACACTTTGATTTTCCCCTTCAACATTAGCTAAATAGTGTAATTTTCACCTTTCACATCCTCTCACTTCATAATTAACAACACAAACTCAACAAATCGACCGCTCTCGTTCGAATCCTGACTTCAAATGACAGATGTAAACAAACCCAAGTTCATCTTTTAAATATTCAACCAAATGTAAATTATATTCAACCAACAAAATTTTTGATTTTCCTAAAACCAAAGCTAACAGTCGAGCACGTTCATTCGAGTTCGGGAAATCTGTTAGCTTTTTGCCTCTAGCATATTCAACAAACAGGTTATTAAATTAATACTAGATTTTAGTTATTTTAACGGAATATTGGCAGTAACAAGTACGTTTTTGTTAAAATTTACGAAAGTAAAATCAACAATTTTAATTGTTAAAATTTCTGGGCACGGTCTCTCCGTGTATAATTTATATTTATGCTTAAAAAAATAAAATTATGTATGATTTATGAAATCTTATGATGTGTGTAGCTGTTAAAAAAAGAGCTTAAAACCTCAAATAATTCACACATTAAAAGCCTTAAAGCCTAAAAAGCCTCAATCATTTATTACCACTCATTTCTTTTCCACCCCAAACCTGGCTGACCGGTAAGGCTAATAACACACGTGAGCGAAAAACTACAAACCTCGCCAGAAAACGTGAATGACGTCAGACTGTGGTTTGATTGCTCCTTCAAACCTTTGTTCCCGCGAGGAGCAGACTTCACCCAACGCCCCTCTCCTCTCGGCGACCTTCACGTGGTTCACTATCATCCAAGAGGCCCTCTCCCCACCCAACCCCACCAGACCTTAGAGTGGGTTCCTATTAGTTCGAGTTGTCATCATCACCGGCCAAAAGTGGGGTCCAGTCCCACCTAACTTATTGCTCTGCCCGGAAAAAAATAAATAAGGGGGAATCCCAAAATGACAGTTCGTTCACCACCCCGTCCCCTTCCCCCACCACCTCACAGGATGCTAAATTTAGGCCAAAGAGCCACCAAAATTTAGAACTTTTGGCTTCAAGACGGAAACAAACTTGGCAGCTCGCACTCACACGCACACGTTGCAGGTTGGCAAGGTGTTGGTGAGTGGGTATCCCACACGCACACAAGCTAAAGTGCCTAATAGAAAGTGGGGACACGAGAAACTGAGAACCCAGCGATTTTCTGTCAAAAAATTGAGCACCTCCAAGATCTTACAGATAAGGTGCTTACAATCTCTACTTCTTCCATAGGTTTTGTCAAAAAATAAACACCTTCCATTTAAACGCTTGGTAAATTTTGAGTGACCAACTGTGAGTGGCATTGCATTTTGAGTGCCTTGTCCTCACTTTCTATTAGGCACTTTAACACAAGCGCTTGTTTGTGAGAGAGAGAGAGTTGTGCTTTCTCACGCGGTGAGCGCTGCTCGAATGAGCAACTTCGTGGAACTCATTTTCCCCTTTTGCTGAGTGATGAGTGCCTCCCGCGAGAGAATGAGAGAACGCTTACAAGAATCGTTTATTTATGTTTACTTCGGTTCGATGGAACCACGTGCGATTTGTGGCATCAAAGGGAAAATTCAATGTTGATGTATTTTTGTTGTTGTGTGGGTGAGTGTATTGGTGGGGACGTTTGTACATTTTCCGATGTGCTATTTGTCTATATTTTGATATGCGACGAACAAATAGGCAGTCGGATAACGAGATCTTGATTACCCATTTAATAAGTAAATAGAGGAAGGAAGGTGATCATGTTTAATTGGTTTGTTGGACGTGATCAATCATTAGAAGTTGTTGGATGTCGAGGAAACTAATGTAAAAAGTTCATGCCAGCAATATATGTTGTTGTTGTTAATTCTTTGTTTCTGCCAGCCTTAACCTTAGCGGTCATTCGCTTCTCCAGCAGTATCAATATATTGTAAATTATTAATTAGGAGGGATGGAAAGCAATGCTGGAAAAAATCATATAGTTTTGGATAGCTAAACAGTAAAAAAAATATGGTATTATTACATCAGGCAATGAATATTTTAAGTCAAAAAATTTTAAGTCAAAAAATTTTGCATCTATAAATTTGTACATTAACCACTTTCTCGTTGTAATACCTATATTCGGTCTTAAATTAGGTGTTTACTATTTGTGATGTAATAAAAGAGATAAGATTAAACCTTCATACAGTCCAGACTCGAGTTTCCGAAGCCTGGATTAACCGAAGTTTCGATTATCCGAAGGTTTGTATGAACCAATTTTTTCCGTTTTTTTTTCATTTTCTTGTTTTTAACATAAAATTGGAGTTCTACGATCCCATTTTAGTCAAATTTTAGTTGGTGATTGCCTATTAAAAATAAAATGCTCATTTTTCCAATATTGCATCACCGCCATTTGGCCGCCATCTTGGACTTAAAAATTATAAATCATTTTAGCGTAGTTTAGGGATCATACCTAAGCTCGACAATAAAAAGACATCGAAAAAATTAATCCTGTTTCGATTATCCGAAGTGAAATTTTTCCGAGGCCTTCGAATAATCGAGTCTGGACTGTAATTACACCTCACAAGGTTAGAAAAAAGGCTGAATTTGGGCTGAATCATATTATTCGCTATTTCATCAAATTTATCAATTCCTTATGTCCAATTGGGTCCTAAAATTTAGCTTTAATTTGTGATATTATTGTTCACAGCGATAAAGCTTATTTTACTGAGTACAATGACCCTTTGAACGACCGCAAAGGATTTTAAAAGGATTTTTAATTCAATTTAAAAAAATTAACTTCGTGGTCCTTCTTGACAGAAAAGGTCCTACTTGACAGCTCGTTCCAAGGGGACCATAATTGATCCATCAAAAAATGTTGTCTTGTCACTATTTTTTTTTGCATTATAATGACTAAAATGATCAGAAATGGTTTTTGAGCGTGTATTTTTACCGTTGTACATAAAAATTTACATAGGGCTTTAGTACCCAATTAAGCCTTTTTGCAACATTGGCTACTCAAACAAGTCTCCATACAAACTTGGAAGCTGTTCATGCAAAAGTGCTATGAAAATGTTCCAAATCCCGTAAGGCCGTTGCAAATATTTTTTGAAGTTTATGTCCCTCGACTCTGAGCAATGTCGAGGGGAGGTGGGGGCAAAAAATAAAAAAAAGTACAAAAATTTAAATAACGAACCATGGTTTCAACATTTTAATGAAAAAAGTGTTTTAAGATGCATTATAAATTTTATAAAAATATCGAAGCAAAATTATATAAACTAATCAGAAACACATTTTAAAAATTCGAAATTGTTTAGACATTGGATGTTCAATGTAAGATGTTCAAGTACGAATGAACCAATGCTCTTTTATCTTCTTACTCAAAAGTGTAAATTTTAACATTCCGATAACTAAAATTGAGAGAACCCAAAACAATGTGGACCCCATAATTTACCTTAAAGCATACTTAGCAGTTTGACTCCAGAAAGGAAATCTTATGTTTTATAAATATTTTTTGCAATTCCGTCGTGAAACTGTTTACTTTTCCTGTCATTCTTGAACGACGAAATAGCCTACTTTTCTGTACCAAAAATAACAGAATCGAATAGCAACACTTTTCAAAATAAATGCTGAAAAGTTCTACTTTTCAGCACTGAAATGAGTGCTGAAAAGTTGAACTTTTCAGCACTTGTTTCGAAAAGTAACACTTTTCAACATTTTTTTGATTTAAACGATTTATTGACAAAATACATGAAAATTCGACTTAAAATTGCACTCAATGGGTGTTTTTCGAAATTGCAAAAAATGTTGTATGGAACTCGTTGCAAAACTTGATTTTTTCAGCACTCGTCGTATTTATCCAACTCGGTGAACCTCGTTGGATAAATGTACGACTCGTGCTGAAAAAATCCTCTTTTTGCAACTTGTTGCATAAACTACTATTTCATAATTAATTATTTCTAAGATGGAAAAAAGCCTTTTTAAGATAAGTATAATTTCCACATCCTCTTTCAAGCATAGCAATCCTAGTTTTTTTTTTAATTCTTAGTAAGTTAAGTTCGCTGTATGAAGTTTATTTCCTTTTTTGATGTCAATAAGTCATTTTGTGTTTCGCTTCAACCTCAATATTCAGATATATTTAAGAAGAAAAAAACTCTGGTAATCTTTGTAATTTTAAGGTCCGCCAAATGTAAACATTTCCTGAATACTATTTCTTCAATGAATATTTACAGTTGATTTACCGTGGGCTTTGTCATAATGAGTGTCATATGTTTGATGCTTGTTTGGCAAAGAGTATGATTTGATTCGATGTGGAATTAAAATCGAAGTGTTCAGTATATTGCTGAAGCTTCCATTTTTACACATGGACACCACTTCATGCTGCGAGAACCCACTTTGGCGCAGTCTCAGGGCTTAATCGATGGCCGGTAAGCTGTCATCGAGACAAGGAGGTTCTCCGATAGTGGAAATATCACATTTGTACAATGAACCGCTACATATGTGATTTTTCCCTATCTTAATGTGGGTGTCAGATTAGGATGCGGGTTTTTAAAAATTTTGTTTTTGTAGAATTTAGGATTTTAACTATAAATATCAACTTTTAATACTTTGCCTTTAGGTATTTAGGGACAAAATTAGTAACAGTGAATTTAGTAATTCTATCAGAATCGGTGATTTTCATTCAAGTAGCATAAAAACCATTATGATTTTTCAAAATTTCCGTAGAGTCTCGATCAATCAATAGTGAAATGATATCGGACTAAGTTCGTTGATCTGTTGAACTAACGGTTGTCGGATTATGATTGTATCGACCATTGTTGTGAATCGAGGATCTACTGGAATTCTGACGATCAAATGGTCGTCTCTATTTCAATTCACGACTTGTAAAATATGAACTGTTATTCATTTTTTTTTTGTTTTTTTAAAAGAAGCCAGACAGGTTTTACAAGAAACGTTTTTTGGCTATTAATTAAAATGTCGGGGATTTGAGATAAGAGTAGCTTTCGGATAGCTTGCTTTAAATCTTGTATTCAATTCAAGTTAGGTAGTTAACCGCAAATTTAAATTTGGACTTATATGAATAATTGAACATTTTGGAATTATGAATAACACACAACTGTGCATTTATTCTAGAGTCAGATCTACACAGCGTCAGTGTTTATTTGGTCGAAGTGTACTAATTCATTGGCAGATCTGATTCTAGTTGTAATGTACGACAAGACTACTGACGGACGTGACAGGACGAGGGCCCAGTTTAGAGGTTTCGACATCAACGATGTGCGGCTGGATCACCCTCCCAAAAAAAAAAATGATTATTTACAGTTGATTTAAAAAGGGAAAAACTACTTTTAATCGTTGTTTTAAGTCGTTATTTATCATATTGTGAAAATCCCGATACTGGGAAATTATATATTAGCTATTTTTTTTCTTCACAAAAATCTAATAACAAGTTTGTGCAACTTTTGAAAAATTACTCAGTGCGAATTAAGATTCGTAAAGATTTTAAACTACAATTTTGAATCCCAAAAAGCTCAAGAAACGATCTTGTATTGCAGATTCAGACAAAAAAATCTAAAGGTAAATCATAGTTCCCAAAAACAATGAGGCTACTAATCATTGTTACATTAAATATGTATGAATAAATTGTAACTGAATTCATTGAAAAGAAACATATTTATAACTTTCCGTTATACATTATTGGCACTTTTGGCATGGTTAAAAAAAAACTCCCGGGTCCCGGGAATTCCCGGGGAATTGCCAAATTCATCTCTCGATTCCTGGGAAATTAAAAATCTCGAGAATACAGGGTGACGATTAAACGTCAAGAAATAATGTTTTTTGAATCGTTTAAAAAAATGGTTGAATTTGCTTTACAAAAATAATTTATGCATGTAAACATGCATCGCGATCGAAAAATTCTTCTATTCAATTTTGCTTTAGCACATAATTTTCATGTTATCCAAATTTACCACTTTTAAATTTGGGTCCATCAAAAATCTCTGCACTTTTTTTTTATTGATATTGCTATGACCATTGTTTGCTGATATATGATATTCTGGAGCAACGCGAGAAAAGGGTGGATAAGCATTTCAACATTTTTAGCTATTTCGCTTATTTTATGGCTAACTTTAATTTTTTTTTAAAACCTAAATATTTTTTTTTTTGTTATTTTCTCAAACACCAACAGGAACCAACACAGTTATTTTTTTGTAGATTTGGAAGGTGTAAATTTTGGAAGGTTGAATAATACCTCTTTTATTATGTAATTTAACCTTTATTAAGGAGCAGTTCTCTGAGATTTCGGCCACTCAATTATTTTTTTGTATTTTTAAATCTGGCTTAAACTTTTTTGATACCTTCGGTATGCCCAAAGAAGCCATTTTGCATCATTAGTTTGTCCGTATAATTTTCCATCCAAATTTGGCAGCTGTCCATACAAAAACGATATATGAAAATTCAACAATCTGTATATTTTGAGAGAATTTTTTGATCTTTTTGGTGTCTTCGGCAAAGTTGTAGGTATGGATACGGACTACACTGAAAAAAAAATTATACACGGTAACAAAATTTGTGGTGATTTTTTATTTAACTTTTTGTCACTAAAACATGATTTGCAAAAAAAACATTATTTTTAATTTTTATCATTTTTTGATATGTTTTAGAGGACATCAATGCCAACTTTTCAGAAATTTCCAGGTTGTGCAAAAAATCTTTGACCGAGTTATGATTGTTTTAATTAATACTGATTTTTTCAAAAAATCGAAATATTGGTCGCAACAATTTTTCAACTTCATTTTTCGATGTAAAATCAAATTTGCAATCAAAAAGTACTTTAGTTAAATTTTGATAAAGTGCACCGTTTTCAAGTTAAGGCCATTTTTAGGTAATTTTTATTGAAAATAGTCGCAGTTTTTCATTTCTTTAAATTAGTGCACATGTTTGCCCACTCTCTATATTTTGCTTTTTTGAACTTTGTTTATACGACCCTCAGTTGCTGAGATATTGAAATGCAAAGGTTTAAAAACATGAAAATTGATGTTTTCTAAGTCTCACCCAAACAACCCACCGTTTCTAATGTTGATATCTCAGCAACTAATGGTCTGATTTACAATGTTAAAATATGAAACATTCGTGAAATTTTCCGATCTTTCCGAAAAAAATATTTTCAAAATTTTTAAACCAAGACTAACATTTTAAAAGGGCGTAATATTGAATATTTGGCCCTTTTGAAATTTAGTCTTGATTTAAAACTTTTTATATTTTTATATAAAGTTAGGAGCAACTGAAACAGTAAAAAAATCCAAATTCACATCGCGAAATGTGTTTTTATTGGGCGCTTTTCACCCTCAGTGTAGTCCGTATCCATACCTACAGTTTTGCCGAAGACACCAAATCGATCAAAAAATTCCTTCAAAAGATACGATATACTTAGTCACACTAAATCTGTGTTAAATTTATTGAATATTGTTTTTTTTATAAATTTCTAATTAAACATTTCAGAAGAAAAAAAACTCATTACAAACGACTAAAATCCATGTACAAGACAGGCTTCATACAGTTGTTTACAGTCTTTATTTAGTTTCCAGTCCATTACTCATGTTTTCATTCACCGTTCCATCTACTGCTTCCTGAGCAGGTCTCGTCGGCAAGACCAAAGCCAGACAGGGCACATGCAAATCGATTTATTTCTGTAGCCGATTTTAATTTCATCCTTCATTTGACCAGCATCAGCTCGACGTCGCCAGCCGCACTTCTCCGTGACAGACCGGACCACATCATTTCGATGCCATCAGTGATGTTTTTCTTGGCACTTTTTGTTTGAAAAATGTGTTACGTAGTATTTGAACGGTCCCAAAGATGTACTTTATCGACGAGCTCTGAGTGAAGAGGGAAAAAGTGAACGTATTTCTTTTACTCGACAACATCGACAAATAACTATGAAAAAACAATGACAGAAGGAAAGCCACTCCAGCTTCGAGCATCACTCTGACGACCCACGATGGACAGATGAACGGGAAAACTATTGGAAATGCTGTGGGACCAATTAGCGAAGGGTGCCTTCAGATGATTCCTGAAGGGATTGCCGTTTAACGAGTGAGGAGATTTCAGGAAAACTGTTTAGAGACTGAGTCAATATTTGGGGGAAATACAAACAGGAAATCAGGGTTCCATTTGTTTGTTTTAGATGTCATTTTTATTTTAAAATAAATGTGGCTATACTATTTGTTCAATTGGGTCCTAAAATGAAGCTTAGATTGCTGATATTATTGTTTACAGCGATAAAGCTTATTTTTCTGAGTACAATGACCCTTTGAATGACCACAAAGAGTTTAAAATGGATTTTTAAATCAATTTTGAAAAATTACACTTGCGGTCCTTCTTGACAGAAAAGCTCCTACTTGACAGCTTGTTCCAAGGGGACCATAGTTGATCCATCGAAAAAATGTTGTCTTGCCAATTTTTTTTTAGCGTTAAAATGAAAAATAGTGATCAGAAATGGTTTTTAATCGTGTTTTTTACCGTTGTACATAAAATTTGACATAGGGCTTTAGTACCCAATTTTACATTTCTTGGATTCTACAATTTTTCACTTCTTCAATTTTTTCATTTTCAATTCTTGAATTCAACCCTGAACATTCGTCACCAAAACGATTTGTAATGCCTTTGAGAGGTCGCCCACCACGGTCTGGCTGTAGCTGTCATCCTGTCGTCAGTCAGACGTCCCGAACCTGATGCCCAACCGAGGCTGGCTGGCCGGAGACTAGTCAAACAGACTCTTGAAAAATGACGATGACGCTGTGGTCTCGGCGATGAGTCAGAGACTTAATCTGGGCGATGATGGGGGAAGAAGGAAAAAAAATGGCAAGTTTCACCCCCACTTCGCCCGCGCAGATCGTTTCCTCCCACGCAATCGGGGATGAAAACAATCTTATTTAGATTGCAATGAAGACTATCATCATCAGCGTCGTCGTCGTCGTTGCCACCAAAGAGGTGGAGTAGCGTGGTTCACGTTTCTATGAAAAAGACAAAAGTTGTTATTTTGTCTTGCATCAACCGGAATTTCGTTCTTTTATGTCCCCAGAAGCACTCCTGAAAATTTGAGCCCATTTGGTAAGGTTTAGGAGCTCCAGTTTTAATTTGAAATTTATATGGGATTTTGATTTATTTTCCATGGGAAACTATCTTTTTTTACATTGTATTAGGATTTTTTTTTATAAATCGATTAAATGACTTGATTCTTATAGTAGGAGATAGGTTTTGAACTGGGGAACAACTTTGTAGAACATACCAACATGCTAGGAAGTGACCCTTTAAAGATACAGATACTTTTAGATGGTGGCTTTTGAAGGGGCCAGCCACTTTCTAAAAGTATCTGTATCTTTAAAGGGTCACTTCCTAGCATGTTGGTATGTTCTACAAAGTTGTTCCCCAGTTCAAAACCTATCTCCTACTATAAGAATCAAGTCATTTCATCGATTTATAAAAAAAAATCCTAATACAATGTAAAAAAGATAGTTTCCCATGGAAAATAAATCAAAATCCCATATAAATTTCAAATTAAAACTGGAGCTCCTAGACCTAACCAAATGGGCTCAAATTTTCAGGAGTGCTTCTGGGGACATAAAAGAACGAAATTCCGGTTGATGCAAGACAAAATAACAACTTTTGTCTTTTTCATAGAAACGTGAACCACGCTAAGGTGGAGGCTCGGTGGATGAAGAGGAAAATGTGATTTGCTGTTTGGTGGTTAACGATCTGTGGAGAAAGAGTCCCAACAAAAGGCTAGTTTTAGATTTGATTGAAGGATTTTTTAAATCCTTTTTTGAGTCTTGATTAAACTGTCCATAAATAAATTCAAAATCAATTTTTTAAGGTCCTTTCTATAATCGACTTACAAATTATAGAGCTACTTAACATTTCCATACAGATTCGAATTCAAGCAAAATTGATCCCATAAAGTTGGATATCTGCGCATAGATATCGTAAAGTTGGAAGCAACTGAAACAGTAAAAAATCCTAAATTAACATTGCGAAATGTGTTTTTATTGGGCGCTTTTCACCCTCCACGAGTAGTTCTAAGAACGGCTAAGTAAGGGGGGGGGAAACGCTAAATGGGAACGATGTGGTGAATGAAAAAAAAAAGCTTGCATGCTGAATCGGAAATCAGATGGACGGAGAGCGAGTAGCGATTTTTTCTGGAAAAATAATTATTTTTGAAAAAAAGAAAATTTTAGAGCGTTGAGTTGAGTTGAGTTGAGTTGAGTTGAGTTGAGTTGAGTTGAGTTGAGTTGAGTTGAGTTGAGTTGAGTTGAGTTGAGTTGAGTTGAGTTGAGTTGAGTTGAGTTGAGTTGAGATGTTCTTGTAAGATTATTCAAGAAACTTCCTCAAATCATCTCACCGTCTTTGTTCTACATTCCCATCCCCCCTCAAACATCATCGCCAAAATCTGCACTCGCATGAGTTAACGCACCAACAACCGTTTCAAGCGTGGCGTTGCTCAGCTGCTTACAGGGAATGATCCCAGCGCCAGAATCGAACCCAGAGACTGCGTGCTTCCTGGCACGCGCTCGTCGCCGTCGTCGTCGTCCTCATAATATCCTAATGACATCAGCATCAGCAACTCTGGCGGAGTTAACGCCAAAGCCAGAGTCACTTCTCGGAGATTTAGGACGACGATGGCCGCCCAGTATCGGTTGGTGCGTCTCCGGAAGAGCAAGGCGTTTCTCGGTCGCGGCGTGATTTCGTTTGTTTTATGTCGTATAGTTTTGTGGTTTCGGCCAAGATGCTTCCGTCGGTTGATGGTGCAATTGGAGCTGACTTGAAGTTGGACGTTGTAATGTGATGAGCGAGTTAACACCTCTCAAGTTTGACGCTGTGATTTTGTGAGGAATTGCTGGATACGATACTCTTCTAGGATAATTCGAATCGTCGAAAAGGATAAACTTGAAACCATGGATTTGCACCAAGTAATCATGCAAGTAACGTTCCCATAGAAAAAGAACAAGACCTTTAGGAGGGGCAAAAATGTCAACAAAGTTAACAAGGATTGCACAGTTGAACACTGAGTAGAATTTTTTTTTTAATAAATTGCAAGGACATTCCCGGCAACAACAAACACAGGATTAGGCTTGCCAACTAGCCAAAGGAAAAGCTGATTTCTATTTTTGAAATCATGCCAAAATTAATCGTGCCATAGCAAAAATTGTAATTTTCAAAGCTGGAACATATTTTTCTAAGCACTTTGGTCGAAATTACTAAATCCATAAAAAAGGGAATAATCTCAGCGATCGTCCCAACGATTCGTCAAGCTCATAAAAAATCTCGATAACATACTGTTCCTCCCCTCGAATAGCTCTCGTGATAAGCATTAACGGCCCCATTTTTCTTATGTCTGTTTCCTTGTGCAAAATGTCAGTAATGTGGCCATTTTCGCGAGGATAAAAATTTTCCGCCGCGGCTGTTCGTTCTAAAACCATGCGTCATCTTTATTACGCTGCCGGAGATGTCGTTGGTTAATGATGAAATATGGGTGATTTCTTCACTGATGTCTGCAAGGAAACGAGAGGATAATGATTTTATGTAATCAATAGTAGTTATGATTTTTAAAGCTAAAATGTGTTATCAAACATTTATGTTTTGTTATAAAAGGGAAATAAACTAATAATCTCAAAACGAGTAATTTGGGAATAATTTAGAACAGGAATGTGACTCTCTGTTTACAGAGATTTAGAAAATTTAATTTGCAAAATTCTCATTAAAATAATGCACTCAAAAATTGTACTGAAGGTAGAATAAATAAAATTAGAGAAATAAAATTATGTTTGCTACCATGGATTTTACCATTGAAGTATTTAAAAATAAATCCAAGATAAAATTGCTCAATCTGCTTTGTAATTAATTCTCTACGAACTCGAACGATTTAATTAATTTAATTTAATTTTACCATTAATTTTTTTTGGTTTTTTTTGCTCAAACTTGTCGCAGGTTTTCCTATGACCAAAGAAACCATTTTGTGTCATTGGTTCACCCATACAAGTCTCCATTCAATTTTGGCAGCTGTCCATACAAAAATGGTACGTAAACATTCGAAAATCTGTAATTTTTGAGGGAATTTTCTGATCAATTTGGGCAAAGTTGTAGGTATTAATGAGGACTATTCAGAAAAAATAGGCACACGGAAAAAAAAATCTTTCCGATTTTTGAATTAACTTTGTTTTTTTACAAAAACTCAATTTCTCAAAATCCGTATTTTTTTATTTTCGAGATTTTTTTTATATGTTTTAGGGTACCGTAAAACGGGGTGACTTTGATAGCCGGGGTGACTTTGATAGGTTTGCAATTTTTCCGCAAAATAAAGAGTACAATTAAAATTCGTACGGAATGGTTTAGAATCATACTGACCGTGGTAGAGAAGTGTTCAAAGTACATAAAAAAGAACTTTTCATAAAATTTTGAAAAGTTTAAAAAGTTAGTTTACCATAGTTAAGAAAATGTTGATGAAAGTCATTATTTTAAGCTTCTCAAAGTGTCATAATTTTCTCAATGAACATGATTTTGAATCGGAAAGCGGAATGGATTTTTGGATTCCTTGGAAAATTTTCCAATTTTTTTTTTTCTTAAAAACTATATCAGCTACTTTAGTGATGGTACATTTAACGTACAAATAATGTTTGAACATCTTAAATTTATATGATTTCAACAAGAAAAACTATGACTATCAAAGTCACCCCCGGAATTTAAACTGAGAATTTTTAACGTAACTCTTTTTCTAAACACTATTGAAACAACTTTTTTTTCCAAAACAGTGCATGGACTTTGTGTGGCCTACCCCAGAACATGTTTTAAAAATAATAATCTTGAGAAAAACCTTACCTGTTGGAAAATATTCCAAAAACAAATTGAAATCATATCAAAGTCACCCCGGTTTACGGTACCAAAACTCGCAACTTTTGAGCCATAAAGAACACACTACGAAAAAATCGTGTAATTTTCCGTTAAATTAGATGCACATAACTGGAGCATCAAATGAGACGTAAAATTACGTCAAATTTTAAATTACACGATCCAACCCACCAATCGAGGTCGTGTAAAATTACATCTCACGCAATTTTGGTGGGACGATAATCTTATTGGAAATTACAGTTTCTTATAAGACGAATAAACACATGTTTAGCTTGACCAAAACCGATGTTTTATTTGACCTCATTATAATTAAATACGCATTTTGTTAATTCACAACCACAACAATTCTTTCCGGCTTTTTTTTCCTTATTTGTTTGAAATCACTTTGTATTTTATTGCGTCCATTCACCAGATATTGTTGGTCACCCTCTGAAAGGAATCCGCTGTTCATGGGAATCTGCTTCTACCTAGCAGCTTCACCATATCGTCACTTTTTACTGAATCTTTCACTTTGCGATACATTAAATTCTTCGACCGGATAGTCCGCTTTAAAAACTGCAGATCCACGGCGTCCAGAACTTGGTTCCCGGTCAACCGGCTTTCTGGAAGATGTCTGAAAGAAAGTAAACAAAGCACCACCTGTAATGAGAACCCGAGTTAATTGAGGTTTAATTGATCCGATTTATACAGAAATATAGTATATTTACCTTTGCTGACTGCTTGTAAATGCCTCCGTTGGTCGTTTGATGCAAGTTCCGTCACAATACCGGCAAATATTGAGGGGAAAATCTCCAGTCACAGCTACTTCCACGATTTTCAATATGGCTGTCACTTTTTTGCACAACACATTCGGCACACGTGGAATGAAAAAAGTGCGTGATATTCTGTTTTATCTGATGTAAGAACACGCTCCAATTATGTGCATCAAATTTAATGTAATATTAGGTTAAACTTAATGCTTTATTAGATTTCGCATAATGTAATGTTTGGCAAAGGCATGACAGTGTAAATTTGGGCTGATTACGTCAAAACAAACCTAATTTCACATCAAATTTTCATTTACATGAACAAATATTACGTCAAATGAGCGGTTCCATTAAATGTAATATTCCAAATTTTTTAGTGTGAAGTGTGGTCAAATATTTTACCGCGGAGTTATGACTTTTGAAAAAAGGAAAAAGTGATCATTGGAAAAAAGTATACATATAAGTTATAACCTTATTTTTTTAGGTTAAATTTGAATTCACAAATGAAAAAGTACTTGACAGATTTTTTGATGAAGTGCCTCGTTCTCAAGATACTGCCACCGAAAGTTTGATTTCAGTGCAATATTTTCAGTTGTTTCGATTTTTAAAATAGTGATCATGAGTGCCCATTTCCAAAAATATGTTTTTGAAAAGTTCAGAAAATTTGGTATAGAATTCTCTAAGAGACATTTAAGATTTTTAAAGCATGATTTTTTTCTAAAATTGCTATTTTATCAAAAATTCTTAACTGAGCGGCAATTTTTTTCAAAAATTAAAAATAATCGGATTTTAGGAAACTAAGTTTCTGTAAATAAAAAAGTTGATTTAAAAATCGTCAAGATTTTTTTTCTGTTTACCTTTTTTCTGAATAGTTCTCATCAAAACCTACAATTTTGCCAAAATCAGAATCAGAAAATTCTTTCCACAAAGTTTGAGCCAAAAAAATACAAATAAAATCCATTTCTAGTTTTGGTAGATAATTGCACCTGTGTTATTATAATTTTTTGCATGTTTGAACCAAAGCTTATTTTGCTGGAAATTTCAATCAATAATTTGCATTTCTTAATGCATTGTAATAAACAAGAAAAAATCAACGTTTTGATACAACGTGAAGCAATTTGGCAATAAATAATTTCAGATTTCTTGGCATTTCGCGATATAAACGAAACTCCACGGCCAATGGAAAATTTCACGGATTACGCAGCTTCCGTGAAATCGCGCCAAATCACTAGCAATTCGAGAGAATTCGAAATCAAGATCATCTGTAAAAACAAAAAAAAAAACAAAACTTGTTGTTTACGACTTTTGTTAGACCTACTCAATGACTTAACTGCCTCTGCCACCACAGCTTACTGAATAAAGAGTGGTCAGAAGTCGAATACGTCAAAATTTTCAAAAAATGATAGTGGAAATCCATTCTCCAGACAATTTTACATATTGACCATTGTTTTTAGCCCAATCTTTATGAGGATACCGCGATTTTAAAAATATAAATGTTGAAAAAACTGGAGTTTTGTTATTTGTTTAGCCATTTCTATCTGATTGACTTGATTTTTCAGTCTCGTGAATATTTTTTATGAAAGCTTTGTCCGATTTCCCATAAGTTTGTCTTTGACAGCATTTCAATTGGATGTATGGGCTCACAGATAAAAGCTTAATTACTAGAGTGTAACAAAAATGACTTTTTGGCGGGCATTCAAGGGTTTGTTCCGGTGGGCATACTAAGCCCAAATCCAAAATATGAGCTTGATTGGACGTAACAGGAGCTGGCGCTCCGCCCTTCAATTTTAAATGGGATTTAACCCGTAAAAAAAGATTTTTTTCAAAAATGTCACTTTTTGAGGCATTTGGAGCTCGGTACAGGCCTTCAAATGGCGTCTAGGGCGTTGCGAGGCGCGACGCATATCTTTTTTGCCGGGACCGATTTTTCAAAAAAATGCCAAACTTTGAAGGCCTGTACCGAGCTCCAGGGTGCTCCAAATGTCAATGTTATGTATACCAAAAGATGCGCAAGGATCTGGCCTACACGCCAATGATGTTTTTGGTAAACGCATTGGTGACCAAAATGCCTCAAAAAGTGACATTTTTGAAAAAATCTTTTTTTACGGGTTAAATCCCATTTAAAATTGAAGGGCGGAGCGCCAGCTCCTGTTACGTCCAATCAAGCTCATATTTTGGATTTGGGCTTAGTATGCCCACCGGAACAAACCCTTGAATGCCCGCAAAAAAGTCATTTTTGTTACATCCTATTAATTACATTGCTCATAACTGAATAAATGATATTTTATCAGTGTAGTATATTGGATGGTATCCGCCTGGATTTAAGCGTTCAATTTCCCGGGGTTACAAAATTCCCGGGAAAGGGGAAATATTCAATAAATTTTCCCGGGAAATTTGAAATTTATCGAAAATTTAGTATAATGGCTTGTCTACTTGTAAAAATCATACAACTTAAAGATAAATTTTTGGTGTTCTAATTTTATATGCTGTAGGTACTTTAAATTGTACCAAATAAAAAAATGATCAAATAAAAAAAAAGGTTGAGAAGTTTTTTATTTAAATCAAACTGTTTCAAAAGTGATAATCCATGCTGCACAACCATACAATTCCAGTCTCAGTGACAAGTTTGAGAGAATCTGTTTAAGAATAACATTGACACATTAAGTATAAAAGAAAGAAAAAAAAGCAGAATTTATGTTTTTCATGGCGAAAAACTTATTATAGAACAAGTCTTATTGGTTTCAGCTTGTGAATAAATAGATAATCATTGCCTTAAAAATCAATTCAAATAACACTTTTTTTTAATTTTGAATCCTCTTATTCCTGTGATAGCTTCTGTGCTTAGTAATTTTATATCTTCAAACTGTAATTTCTCGAATAATATTAAACCAACAATCCTCTTTGAAAAAAAATTATATCAATTCAATTTGCATCCAATTTGGTCACAAAAAACAAACATGTTAGACAAATGTCAATTTTGATCTTTTCCCGTTTATCTTACTTTCAAATAATGTAACAACAATTTTCGTTTAACCCAGCCCTAATGAGTCATATATGCCCCAAAAATGAAAATTTCTAAAACTAGCCTATAATTTTAGTATGGTCATAAGATTCATTTTCCCATCATTAACTCAACAATTTTTTTTTTGAAAATTCAGGCTTGATTAAAAGGTTACCAAAAATAAAATAGTATATTTTCAGTCCAAAATTGCGTTATTTTGTTTTGCCCAACAAATAAGCAAGATCTTTTTCCAGTTGTGCATATTTTAGAAATAAATATTATTTGAGTTTAACCTTTACATGAAATTTAATGTTTTACAGTTCAATAGTTACAGTAGACTGAAATGAATAAAATCAAATTAGATTTTCTCATTATAATTTGTTTTTTGTATATTTCAAAACATTGGTGCCAAAAGCAAAGAAAATGTATACTTCCGCTTGAATTTCGGGAATTCGGGAAAATTTGTAAAATTTTAAAACGGGAAATATTTTTTTCAGGAATACATAAATAATAAAACAAATTAAATTCAAAAGTGGTTTTTTAAACGAAAAAAATTCGAGACATCACCTTAAGATTTAACTTTTAAGCTAAAAAATTAAAAAAAAATTAAAATTGGCATGTATTTTTCTTTCAGTGTATTTTTTTTTAGAAAGCTCGTACAATTTTCTTCTTTTTTGATACGAATCAACGGCTTCAAGACACAGCAATTTTAAAATTACGAAATACAACAATATTTAAGTAACATACGCCCTTCTCAAATGTCATTTTCGAGTGTAACTGGCTCCGTGTAAACAAAAATGGCTTATATAAGCCTGGGATAACAAGTTTCATTGAAATTGGAGAGAGTCGCGAACAAAAATTCCTGATTTGACTTGGAATTGCTCGATTTCGTTTTATTCAAGTACCATTTTGAGTTTTACCAATTTTATTAAATTTATTTATCTTTGCCAGATGAAACAACTCAAATCCAAACAAATTGCCACTTGAAAAGCTTATAAATTATTATCAATTTAATCAGCTTTGACAAGAGACAAAAAAACAGCTGAAGACAATGCATTTAATTTTTCACGAAAGGGACATCATCTTCGATGAAGGATGTCCCGTTTTAAAATATCTTTTGCTTTCGCTTCCCGCTAATGGAACATCTTTTAACGTTTCATTTTCTTTTGCTTCCCTTTCAGGCTAGCAGCGTCTCAGGAGGCGCCGGACGGGGCAAAAATGGGCCCCAAAAAGGGCAAAAAGGGCAGCCCGAGGCACCGGACGGGGCCACCCCCGCCCGGGCCCTCGTCGCTGTTCATCTTCGCCGAGGATAACTTCATCAGGAGGTTCTTTTTAATTGGGGTTTTGAATTTTGGCTCTGAACTAAAAATATCCTTATTTTGCTTTTAGACTAACCAAGTTCATCATCGAATGGCCCCCGTTCGAGTACGCCGTGCTGCTGACAATCATCGCCAACTGCGTCGTGCTGGCCCTGGAGGAGCATCTGCCCCACGGGGACAAGACGGTGCTGGCGCAGAAGCTCGAACTGACCGAAAGCTACTTCCTGTGCATCTTCACGATCGAGGCCGCCCTCAAGATCGTGGCCCTCGGGCTGGTGCTGCACACCGACTCGTACCTGCGCAACATCTGGAACATGATGGACTTTTTCGTGGTGTTCACGGGGTAAGAGCTACCGGGGCCGCGGGTTTTTGTTTTCTCTAACCTTGCAAATGCCAAACCTACCTATATAAATATGTTTTCGTGTATATGATAGCTGATGACTTTCTTTAACCAAACTAAAAACTATATATATGAATCGAGTGTGTGTAATTTTTAGGCAAAGCTAGAAACCATTATAATCCGTAGGCAAGCTGAAGTTGAAGTGGATTTCCGTACAGTCGGGCTAGCCGGAACAGTTGCGATAGGATGCAGTGCATGGTTTTTTTATTTTCAATTATTTTTCAGTTTGCAGTTGAACCAACACAAAAAACGAGGTATATTTTGTTCACTAAGTTCGTTCATTTTTGTTTTAACAGTTGAAAGTACCCACCCACAAAAAAGTATAATATGGAATGACGTCATTTTTGAACATAACAAAAAAACATTTTGAGAATAATCAAATCATTTTGAAAGCACCAGTTGAAACGTTCAAGGCACGCCACTAGAACGAAAAAAAAACACCAAATTTTGACTAGAGTTAAAATAGTTTCTTAACCAGTAGATGTATCAAAATTGTATATTATTCCAACATCACATAGATCAAACCGAATTTGGTGCATCACATTCGATCACGCGTAACCGGCCGAAACGTGATATGAGATCTATGTACGATGTCCTCAAACCCTGTAGTTTGATAAATTTCGCGATTTCTTCTATCGATTTGTTGTTCATGTGAAGTTGTGTACACTCGACTTCATCCAAAATGTTGTCACTCATCAATTGATATCCGTGATTGGTTTTCAATCATTGAGTCTATCTTAAATTATAAAAAATGATTTCTCAAGATCAACATTTTATTACATTTAATAATAAGATAAACGGTTTAACAAAGTGTTTATGCTACAGAAAACAGTCTCCATTATTGTGTGAAACACGCGTAACTTCTGAAAATAACAATTTTCAGCCATAACATATTTAATAGGGTGTTTCATCCCAACAAAAAAGTTCTCAGAATCAGGCAAACCGAGGTTCCCCTAGTAGAGGATACCCATAGGGACTCTCATGCAAAATATCAGCCCATTTGGTTGAGAATTGGCCTGTCCCCAGCGGTTCAAAGTTTACATGGAAATTACTATGGGATTTTTATGCTTTTCATTCAATCGTTCCTACAGGTCTGGGGACAACATGGATTCACTCGGAATAAAGACAGGTGTGTAGGGGATGGTCCAATGAACAAATTCCAGAAGGAATTAGGATTGTCCATTCTGTCCCCAAGGTGCACAGATTTTTATTCGGGCGAGCTGAACACAACACTTTTCGAAATATCTTTTATCGAATATCTTTGTTTATAATATTTTGCACCAGTCATTGGTTAATTGGATTCCCCTTCGAAAACTGTTTATTTTAAACTGAAATGTAAAAAAATGACCACATTATAATGTGACTGCCAAAATTTTGATCACTATATGATTGAACTTGTTTCATTATAGTGTAACATTTCTCGAGATTTTAATTACACTAAAAATTGAGAGTTTCATTTTTCATTTTACAGGAATAACAGGAAACGCGTAATCAAATCGTAAATTAAGTTTTTAGAATTTGATTTTCTGTTAGAAGTTTCTTTGGCCAACAGAAAATAAATTTCATTTTTGGTCTTCTTCCTATAAAATTCCCCAAAAAACATGGAGCAAAAGAAATGAGCACTCATTTTTTTTTAAATTTTCAATATAAAAATACTTGTTATATCGATTGTTAACTATTTCGAATACTTTGTATAATAATAATTTATGAAATTTTAACTTAATAAAATCTTGTTGTATGTTTTGAATTTCGGTTGCACAATTTGGAAAAAAAAAACCGTTTGATTTCAGGAAATAGCATATTTTCCTGAATTAATTGATATTTTGCAAATTTGTGACAGTAATATAACTGTCATAATGTATTAATCATTTTTTAATACTTTTTGCAAATCAGTAAAAGTAAATCTTTCCCAGTTCCTGAAGAGAACACCCTTGAAGAGTATCGGGGCCGGCATTTACAAAGCGGATTCAGTGGCAATTTCATTCTCAACTTAATGTTAACATGTTAAGGTTAATGTTAACATTCCATAGGTCGCCTCCCTAAGGTGTCGTTATAAGGTCCAGTTTGTGACGATACACTACCTTTCCTTTTACTAAGCAATCGAATCATGAAAAGAAACGATCACCAGTTGTGATGGTCCGAGCCGGGATTTGAACCCCGATCTACCGCTTACTAGGCGGGAGCGGTACCACTAGGCTACGTGGCTCGGTTGCTTTTGCAAATCAGGCTTGATTAATATCGATAAAAAAAAGCTTTTTTTCTGGCCCCTCTGTACAGACCTTGATCAGAACCAAGAAACAAATAAAAATTTAATTTGTTCTAGCCTATTGCTATGAACAATTTTTTCTTGATATAAATTCAACTTCGAAAAGGCAAAAGATGTGTTTGAGGATTATTTTAAAAATATTATTGAGTTTAAAAAACATTTTTTGAACAATTTGAAATGTCTACCCAAGATTGAAAACAGACAAATTTGTACAGCAAAAAAAAAAATTTGGAAGGTTGAAAAATGGTTCACGTATTAATCGATGTAAATTTACATCAATTTATATTTTCTTTTAATTTCATCATCTTCAAAAAGACAAAAGGTGTGTTTGAAGACTTTATTTAATATATTATTTAATTAAAAAAAGATCTTTGAACAATTTGAAATTACTACCCCTGATTGTAAACAGAAAAGCTTGGATAGTAAAAAACAATTTTGTTAGGTTGAAAAATTGATGGTTGAATATAACATATTTTTACAAGAATTTATATGAAAATACCCAGCAATTCCGAAGATTTATTGCGGGAATCGCGAGTGGCCAAAATAATGAAATTTTCGGTTCAAGAGAAAATATCCATGAACCATCATTCAGCTATTTGATATTGAAATGAATTACGGTGATGTAAAAAGTAGAAGTTATTATTTGAAAAAAATAAATTTTACTTACGCATTCACAAAACACGAAAAGAAATTTTACTACCCGAGCAGACGGAGATAACTTGGGAATAACATTTTTTGATATTTAAAAATACTAGGCCAATAACATTTTATGTTATTTATAACAAGATTTGTTATTCGTCGATATGATTTTTTTGTTATTGGGTTGTTATTGTAATAACAGATTAATAACATTTTAGTTATTTTTCGAACAAATCTTTTTTATAATTTTTTGTTATTTTAACAACTAATCCGATTATCCTAATAACAGTTGGAGTTATTCTTCCATAACAAAAAATGTTATTCCCAAGTTGTTTTGGCTTTCAACCAATATCAAACCAATAACAAATTTTGTTATGATAACATAAACTGTTATTAAATCCTTATGCAAAAATGGATTTTTCAAGAAGATTCCATAACACTTTCTGTTATTTCAACAGTATTTGTTATTGAAATGGCATGAATTTTGTTATTGACGTCTGCCCGGGTAACGCATTTTAAAAATAACATAGAAATAAGGGAATGTCAAAGGATTTTGTGATAGTTTTTATTTTTAATTACCTCTAAAATGTGTTAATTTACGTATTTTAATGTGTCATTCAAAACATTTTAAAACAATTGGGTAAAAAGGTAAATCATATCGAAAAAGATGAAAATATATCATCAGAATCTGAGTAAAATTACATCAGCGAGATTACATTTTTGTCTTTTTCTATGAAACTTTATTTTTCTACACATTAATTCAAGTATAATTTCTGGATCCATATTCGAATGTTCAGATTTCTTCCGCCTTCTTTTTTTAAGCCTCCGAATGCAAATTTGTTTGAGTTTTCGGGAGCTCACTGATTCGTTCCATAACTCAAACCAAGGTTGTATCAACATTTCAAACCTTGGCAATTTCATTATCATTTGACCAACTTGTGGGTTTAATTCTTCGCTAGGTTATGTCAACGTTGTTTTCTCTTAAAATATTTATTATTTCAAACTTTTCGAAACAAACTAAGTTCGCTTCTTACGCCCGTTTTAATTTGCGTGTGTATCTGTGTGTGTTAGTCAATAAAAAAAAACTATATAAACATAGCGTAAGTGTATATAAAGGGACCAGTTAAACGCTTCCTCCGCGCCGTAGTCAGTTAAACCAGAAGCAAACGTAGGCAAATACCAATACCAATCTAGCAGACCTCGCGTTAGGCCTAGTGCGAGGACGATCTCCAGGCTTCAGGAGTAACTTTACCAACCGATTTAACCTTCTACACTCTACCGAAACCCAATTCTGACACCCGTTCCGTTTTCGCGCGTCTTTTATAGGCTCGTCACGTTGCTCCCTCTTCCGCTCGATGTAGATCTGAGAACGTTAAGGTCGATTCGTGTGTTACGACCGTTGAAATTAGTTTCTGGAGTTCCTAGTGAGTAGAATAGTCTTGGGTGGCTCGGGGGGCGAGTTCCAGCTCTCGGCCCCCCTGCCAAGTTTTTTGAGCAGGGCTGTGGAGTTGGATATTTTTTGGACTTCACCGCCGACGTATCGAGACTTGTAGACACTCACTCTGACACTGACTTTTAACTTGTCATCAAAGAGTACAATCTCAACCGACTCCGACTCCACAGCCTTGTTTTTGCGTTCTGATTTTTTCTTAATCTTCTTGGGTTATTCATCATCTCAAAGTTTGTATACTATTTCACTAGCACACTAGTTTTGCGTTCATCTCATCCCGTTTTCGATAGCTACCCGTAGCTGTAGTTGTTGATTTTGTTGCAATTTTAGTTACAAAATGTATACTCACTAGAAATGCACCTGTACTATAAGGTACTTGAGTTTTTGCTGCGCAGTTGAGTTCTCTTAGCTGACCCATATTTACTGGTTTTTAATTAGATGTTTATTTTTTCAGTTCCGCACGGCTTTCCCTTACCGCAGTGACCCCTGCTAATCGTCTTATTTGTCTTACCTCCCACCTCCCTCCAAGGTCTACAAGTTGTGCTGAAGTCCATCATCAAAGCCATGGCTCCGCTGCTACAGATCGGACTGTTGGTCTTGTTTGCAATCGTTATATTCGCAATTATAGGATTAGAATTTTACTCGGGTGCTTTGCACAAAAGTTGTTATAGCTTAGAAGATGCCTGTAAGTATGAGTCCCAGCCGTATAAAATGTACCCAAATTAAAGACCTCTGACATTGAATGTGACTAAAAAATCATGGCGATTGTTTGGACTCCAGAGTTGCATTGTTAATTTGGTTTTGGTTAACCGCGAAAAAATGTCTTGAATTAATTCGTTGGCGTCGAACTGTCAAAAATTGATCGCGGTGGATACTTTTCTACCACAGTTTTTTGTGTGATCAATGTGGTGAATACTTTGGTGGATTTTTGACAGTTCGAAACATTTCAAGAAGATTTGCCGCGGTTAACCAAAATTAAATTAACAATGCAACTCAGGAGTGTGAAACTAAAAATGTACAGCGAGTATTCATTGATTACGTAGAAAAAAACGTTACTTAATCCACCTTTAGGTGGTTGGTGCCATCCTCATATTCATAAAGTCAATACATTCAGTAAAAATAGCAACATTCCCCCTTAACATGTTTAACAAATCAACTTTATTACTCATTTCTTTTGATATGGTTCGCAGACCATCAATATTTATGGCTCATCGGCAAGGTCTGATAAAAAAAAACCTATCCAACGATAGTTCGCATGGAAGATTCAGACAATATTTTTATCACAATATCTGAAATCAAACCTCCAAAAAGTGAATAAATAACACTTAAGTGCCAATAACTTTTGATAGGATTGTCAGATCCTTGATGTTTTAGGCTCATTTGAAAGGTCTTTTGATTATCTAACTAACGATGGGTCGCATGATAGACCCGGACATCATTTTTACTAAAATATCTGAGATCCGGCCTCCAAAAAGTGTATAAATAACACTTAAGTGTCAATAACTTTTGATAGGATTGTCAGATCCTTGATGTTTTGGGCTCATTGGAAAGGTCTTTT